>NW_026737248.1:0-46000 GCF_949786415.1 Peromyscus eremicus | reverse complement strand
CTCACTGTTTGGACACCACAGGAAACACAATAGAGTAGAAGAGTGCTCTTTTCTCAAAAGCCGAGTGTGTTTCTTGTAAGGCAAGCTAGCGTTTGTTTCCCAGACCTAAATGGAGTTGAATCACATGCAGTTTCTGGTCCTTCGAGCAAGAGTTGTTTTCTGGTAAGAATAGTCACTATTACTCTCCCATTGTCATACACAGGGCAAATAGCACTGGCGTCTGTTCCCAGCATGTAGAGTGTATTGGACTGAAGAGGAGCTACTGTTCCTGTCAGTTTCCTAAGCAGAATTGAACTGGATATGGCCATGTGTGTAGGAAGCACAGTTCTTTTGTTCTGAGGAAGCTCACTGTTCTGGCCTTATAGGAAACACCGTAGAGTAGAAGAGTGCTCTTTTCTCAAAAGCAGAGTGTGTTTCTTGTAATGTGAGCTAGCGTTTGTTTCCCAGTCCTAAATGGAGTTGAATCACATGCAGTTTCTGGTTCTACGAGCAAGAGTTGTTTTCTGGTAAGAAGAGTCACTATTGCGCTCCCATTGCAATACACAGTGCAAAAAGCACTGGCGTCTGTTCCCAGCAAGTACAGTGTATTGGACTGAAGAGGAGATACTGTTCTTGTCAGTTTCCTAAGCAGAGTTGAACTAGGTATGGCCCATGTGTGTAGGAAGCACAGTTCTTTTGTTATGAGCAAGCTCACTGTTCGGACACCATAGGAAAAACAGTAGAGTAGAAGTGTGACCTTTTCTCAAAAGCAGAGCGTGTTTCTTGTAAGGCGAGCTAGCATTTGTTTCCCAGTCCTAAGTGGAGTTGAATCACATGCACTTTCTGGTCCTACGAGCAAGAGTTGTTTTCTGGTAAGAAGAGACACTATTGTGCTCCCATTGTCATACACAGGGCAAATAGCACTGGCGTCTGTTCCCAGCACGTAGAGTGTATTGGACTGAAGAGGAGCTACTGTTCTTGTCAGTTTCCTAAGCAGAATTGAACTGGATATGGCCATGTGTGTAGGAAGCACAGTTCTTTTTTTCTGAGCAAGCTTGCTGTACTGGCCCTATAGGAAACACAGGAGAGTAGAAGAGTGCTTTTTTCTCAAAAGCAGAGTGTGTTTGTTGTAAGGTGAACTAGCGTTTGTTTCCCAGTCCTAAATGGAGTTGAATCCCATGCAGTTTCTGGTCCTACAAGCAAGAGTTGTTTTCTGGTAAGAAGAGTCTCTATTGCGCTCCCATTGCCATACACAGTGCAAATAGCAATGGCGTCTTTTCCCAGCAAGTACAGTGTATTGGACTGAAGAGGAGATACTGTTCTTGTCAGTTTCCTAAGCAGAGTTGAACTAGATATGGCCCATGTGTGTAGGAAGCACAGTTCTTTTGTTCTGAGCAAGCTCACTGTTCGGACCCCATAGGAAACACAGTAGAGTAGAAGTGTGCTCTTTTCTCAATAGCCGAGGGTGTTTCTTGTAAAGCAAGCTAGGGTTTGTTTCCCAGTCCTAAATGGAGTTGAATCACATGCAGTTTCTGGTCCTACGAGCAAGAGTTGTTTTCTGGTAAGAAGAGTCACTATTACTCTCCCTTTGTCATACACAGTGCAAACAGCACGGGCGTCTGTTCCCAGCAAGTACAGTGTATTGGACTGAAGAGGATCTACTGTACTTGTCAGTTTCCTATGCAGAATTGAACTAGATATGGCCCGTGTGTGAAGGAAGCACAGTTCTTTTGTTCTGAGCAAGCTCACTGTACTGGCACTATAGGAAACACAGCAGAGTAGAAGAGTGCTCTTTTCTCAAAAGCAGAGTGTGTTTCTTGTAAGGCGAGCTAACGTTTGTTTCCCAGTCCTAAATGGAGTTTAATCACATGCAGTTTTTGGTCCAATGAGCAAGAGTTGCTTTCTGGTAAGGAAAGTCACTATTGCGCTCCCATTTCCATACAAAGTGCAAATAGCACTCGCGTCTATTCCCAGCAAGTACAGTGTATTGGACTGAAGAGGAGCTACTGTTCTCCTCAGTTCCTAAGCAGAGTTGAACTAGATATGGCCCGTGAGTGTAGGAAGCACAGTTCTTTTGTTCTGAGCAAGCTCACTGTTCTGGCCCTATGGGAAACACAGTAGAGAAGAAGAGTGCTCTTTTCGCAAAAGCAGAGTGTGTTTCTTGTAAGGGGAGGTAGCGTTTGTTTCCCAGTCCTAAATGGAGTTGAATCCCATGCAGTTTCTGGTCCTACAAGCAAGAGTTGTTTTCTGGTAAGAAGAGACACTATTTTGCTCCCATTGTAATACACAGGGCAAATAGCACTGGCGTCTGTTCCCAGCATGTAGAGTGTATTGGACTGAAGAGGATCTACTGTTCTTGTCAGTTTCCTTAGCAGAATTGAACTAGATATGGCCCGTGTGTGAAGGAAGCACAGTTCTTTTGTTCTGAGCAAGCTCACTGTACTGGCCCTATAGGAAACACAGCAGAGTAGAAGAGTGCTCTTTTCAAAAAAGCAGAGTGGGTTTCTTGTAAGGTGAGCTAGCGTTTGTTTCCCAGTCCTAAATGGAGTTGAATCACATGCAGTTTTTGGTCCTATGAGCAAGAGTTGTTTTCTGGTAAGGAAAGTCACTATTGCGCTCCCATTTCCATACAAAGTGCAAATAGCACTCGCGTCTGTTCCCAGCAAGTACAGTGTATTGGACTGAAGGGGAGCTAATGTTCTCGTAGGTTTCCTAAGGACAGTTGAAGTAGATATGGCCCATGTGTGTAGGAAGCACAGTTCTTTTGTTCTGAGCAAGCTCTCTCTTCTGGCCCTATAGAAAACACAGTAGAGTAGAAGAGTGCTCTTTTCTCAAAAGCAGAGTGTGTTTCTTGTAAGACGAGCTAGCGTTTGTTTCCCAGTCCTAAATGGAGTTGAATCACATGCAGTTTCTGGTCCTACGAGCAAGAGTTGTTTCCTGTAAGAAGAGTCACTATTGCGCTTCCATTGGCATACACAGTGCAAATAGCACTGGCGCCTGTTCCCAGCAAGTACAGTGTATTGGACAGAAAAGGAGGTACTGTTCTTGTCAGTTTCCCAAGCGGAGTTGAACTAGATATGGCCCGTGTGTGTAGGAAGCACAGTTCTTTTGTTCTGAGCAAGCTCACTTTTCGGACACCATAGGAAACACAGCAGAGTAGAAGAGTGCTCTTTTCTCAAAAGCAGAGTGTGTTTGTTGTAAGGCGAGCTAGCGTTTTTTTTCCAGTCCTAAGTGGAGTTGAATCCCACGCAGTTTCTGGTCCTATGAGCAAGAGTTGTTTTCTGGTAAGAAGAGTCACTATTGCGCTTCCATTGCCATACACAGTGCAAATAGCACTCGCTTCTCTTCCCAGCAAGTACAGTGTATTGGACAGAATAGGAGATACTGTTCTTGTCAGTTTTCTAAGCAGAGTTGAACTAGATATGGCCCGTGTGTGTAGGAACCACAGTTCTTTTGTTCTGAGGAAGCTCACTGTTCTGGCCTTATAGGAAACACCGTAGAGTAGAAGAGTGCTCTTTCTCAAAAGCAGAGTGTGTTTTTTGTAAGGTGAACTAGCGTTTGTTTCCCAGTCCTAAATGGAGTTGAATCCCATGCAGCTTCTGGTCCTACGAGCAAGAGTTGTTTTCTGATAAGAAGAGTCTCTATTGCCCTCCCATTGCCATACACAGTGCAAAATGCAATGGCGTCTGTTCCCAGCAAGTACAGTGTATTGGACTGAAGAGGAGATACTGTTCTTGTCAGTTTCCTAAGCAGAGTTGAACTAGATATGGCCCATGTGTGTAGGAAGCACAGTTCTTTTGTTCTGAGCAAGCTCACTGTTCGGACCCCATAGGAAACACAGTAGAGTAGAAGTGTGCTCTTTTCTCAATAGCCGAAGGTGTTTCTTGTAAGGCAAGCTAGGGTTTGTTTCCCAGTCCTAAATGTAGTTGAATCACATGCAGTTTCTGGTCCTACGAGCAAGAGTTGTTTTCTGGTAAGAAGAGTCACTATTACTCTCCCTTTGTCATACACAGTGCAAACAGCACGGGCGTCTGTTCCCAGCAAGTACAGTGTATTGGACTGAAGAGGAGCTACTGTTCTCGTCAGTTCCTAAGCAGAGTTGAACTAGATATGGACCGTGTGTGTAGGAAGCACAGTTCTTTTGTTCTGAGCAAGCTCACTGTTCTGGCCTCATGGGAAACACAGTAGAGTAGAAGAGTGCTCTTTTCGCAAAAGCAGAGTGTGTTTTTTGTAAGGGGAGGTAGCGTTTGTTTCCCAGTCCTAAATGGAGTTGAATCACATGCAGTTTCTGGTCCTACGAGCAAGAGTTGTTTTCTGGTAAGAAGAGACACTATTTTGCTCCCATTGTAATACACAGGGCAAATAGCACTGGCGTCTGTTCCCAGCATGTAGAGTGTATTGGACTGAAGAGGATCTACTGTTCTTGTCAGTTTCCTAAGCAGAATTGAACTAGATATGGCCCGTGTGTGAAGGAAGCACAGTTCTTTTGTTCTGAGCAAGCTCACTGTACTGGCCCTTTAGGAAACACAGCAGAGTAGAAGAGTGCTCTTTTCAAAAGAGCAGAGTGGGTTTCTTGTAAGGTGAGCTAGCGTTTGTTTCCCAGTCCTAAATGGAGTTGAATCACATGCAGTTTTTGGTCCTATGAGCAAGAGTTGTTTTCTGGTTAGGGAAGTCACTATTGCGCTCCCATTTCCATACAAAGTGCAAATAGCACTCGCATCTGTTCCCAGCAAGTACAGTGTATTGGACTGAAGGGGAGCTAATGTTCTCGTCAGTTTCCTAAGCAGAGTTGAACTAGATATGGCTCGTGTGTGTAGGAAGCACAGTTCTTTTGTTCTGAGAAAGCTCACTGTTCTGGCCCTATGGGAAACAGAGTAGAGTAGAAGAGTGCTCTTTTCGCAAAAGCAGAGTGTGTTTCTTGTAAGGCGAGCAAGCGTTTTTTTCCCAGTCCTAAATGGAGTTGAATCCCATGCAGTTTCTGGTCCTACGAGTAAGAGTTGTTTTCTGGTAAGAAGAGTCACTATTGCGCTTCCATTGCCATACACAGTGCAAATAGCACTCGCTTCTCTTCCCAGCAAGTACAGTGTATTGGACAGAATAGGAGATACTGTTCTTGTCAGTTTCCTAAGCAGAGTTGAACTAGATATGGCCCGTGTGTGTAGGAAGCACAGTTCTTTTGTTCTGAGGAAGCTCACTGTTCTGGCCTTATAGGAAACACCGTAGAGTAGAAGAGTGCTCTTTTCTCAAAAGCAGAGTGTGTTTCTTGTAAGGTGAACTAGCGTTTGTTTCCCAGTCCTAAATGGAGTTGAATCCCATGCAGTATCTGGTCCTACGAGCAAGAGTTGTTTTCTGGTAAGAAGAGTCACTATTGCGCTCCCATTGCAATACACAGTGCAAATAGCACTGGCGTCTGTTCCCAGCAAGTACAGTGTATTGGACTGAAGAGGAGATACTGTTCTTGTCAGTTTCCTAAGCAGAGTTGAACTAGATATGGCCCATGTGTGTAGGAAGCACAGTTCTTTTGTTCTGAGCAAGCTCACTGTTCGGACACCATAGGAAACACAGTAGAGTAGAAGAGTGCTCTTTTCTCAAAAGCCGAGTGTGTTTCTTGTAAGGCAAGCTAGCGTTTGTTTCCCAGTCCTAAATGGAGTTGAATCACATGCAGTTTCTGGTCCTACGAGCAAGAGTTGTTTTCTGGTAAGAATAGTCACTATTAGTCTCCCATTGTCATACACAGTGCAAACAGCACTGGCGTCTGTTCCCAGCAAGTACAGTGTATTGGACTGAAGAGGATCTACTGTTCTTGTCAGTTTCCTAAGCGGAATTGAACTAGATATGGCCCGTGTATGAAGGAAGCACAGTTCTTTTGTTCTGAGCAAGCTCACTGTACTGGCACTATAGGAAACACAGCAGAGTAGAAGAGTGCTCTTTTCTCAAAAGCAGAGTGTGTTTCTTGTAAGGCGAGCTAGCATTTGTTTCCCAGTCCTAAATGGAGTTGAATCACATGCAGTTTTTGATCCAATGAGAAAGAGTTGTTTTCTGGTAAGGAAAGTCACTATTGCGCTCCCATTTCCATACAAAGTGCAAATAGCACTCGTGTCTGTTCCCAGCAAGTACAGTGTATTGGACTGAAGAGGAGCTACTGTTCTCGTCAGTTCCTAAGCAGAGTTCAACTAGATATGGCCCGTGTGTGTAGGAAGCCCAGTTCTTTTGTTCGAGCAAGCTCACTGTCCTGGCCCTTGGGAAACACAGTAGAGTAGAAGAGTGCTCTTTTCTCAAAAGCAGAGTGTGTTTCTTGTAAGGCGAGGTAGCGTTTGTTTCCCAGTCCTAAATGGAGTTGAATCCATTGCAGTTTCTGGTCCTACGAGCAAGAGTTGTTTTCTGGTAAGAAGAGACACTATTGTGCTCCCATTGTCATACACAGGGCAAATAGCACTGGCGTCTGTTCCCAGCATGTAGAGTGTATTGGACTGAAGAGGAGCTACTATTCTTGTCAGTTTCCTAAGCAGAATTGAACTGGAATGGCCATGTGTGTAGGAAGCACAGTTCTTTTGTTCTGAGCAAGCTTGCTGTACTGGCCCTATAGGAAACACAGCAGAGTAGAAGAGTGCTCTTTTCTCAAAAGCAGAGTGTGTTTCTTGTAAGGCGAGCTAACATTTGTTTCCCAGTCCTAAATGGAGTTGAATCACATGCAGTTTTTGGTCCAATGAGAAAGAGTTGTTTTCTGGTAAGGAAAGTCACAATTGTGCTCCCATTTCCATACAAAGTGCAAATAGCACTCGTGTCTGTTCCCAGCAAGTACAGTGTATTGGACTGAAGAGGAGCTACTGTTCTCGTCAGTTCCTAAGCAGAGTTGAACTAGATATGGCCCGTGTGTGTAGGAAGCACAGTTCTTTTGTTCTGAGCAAGCTCAGTGTTCTGGCCCTTGGGAAACACAGTAGAGTAGAAGAGTGCTCTTTCCTCAAAAGCAGAGTGTGTTTCTTGTAAGGCGAGATAGCGTTTGTTTCCCAGTCCTTAATGGAGTTGAATCCCATGCAGTTTCTGGTCCTACGAGCAAGAGTTGTTTTATGGTAAGAAGAGGCACTATTGTGCTCCCATTGTAATACACAGGGCAAATAGCACTGGTGTCTGTTCCCAGCATGTAGAGTGTATTGGACTGAAGAGGATCTACTGTTCTTGTCAGTTTCCTAAGCAGAATTGAACTAGATATGGACCTTGTGTGAAGGAAGCACAGTTCTTTTGTTCTGAGCAAACTCACTGTACTGGCCCTTTAGGAAACACAGCAGAGTAGAAGAGTGCTCTTTTCAAAAGAGCAGAGTGGGTTTCTTGTAAGGTGAGCTAGCGTTTGTTTCCCAGTCCTAAATGGAGTTGAATCACATGCAGTTTTTGGTCCTATGAGCAAGAGTTGTTTTCTGGTTAGGAAAGTCACTATTGCGCTCCCATTTCCATACAAAGTGCAAATAGCACTCGCATCTGTTCCCAGCAAGTACAGTGTATTGGACTGAAGGGGAGCTAATGTTCTCGTCAGTTTCCTAAGCAGAGTTGAACTAGATATGGCTCGTGTGTGTAGGAAGCACAGTTCTTTTGTCCTGAGAAAGCTCACTGTTCTGGCCCTATGGGAAACAAAGTAGAGTAGAAGAGTGCTCTTTTCGCAAAAGCAGAGTGTGTTTCTTGTAAGGCGAGCAAGCGTTTTTTTCCCAGTCCTAAATGGAGTTGAATCCCATGCAGTTTCTGGTCCTATGAGCAAGAGTTGTTTTCTGGTAAGAAGAGTCACTATTGCGCTTCCATTGCCATACACAGTGCAAATAGCACTCGCTTCTCTTCCCAGCAAGTACAGTGTATTGGACAGAATAGGAGATACTGTTCTTGTCAGTTTCCTAAGCAGAGTTGAACTAGATATGGCCCGTGTGTGTAGGAAGCACAGTTCTTTTGTTCTGAGGAAGCTCACTGTTCTGGCCTTATAGGAAACACCGTAAAGTAGAAGAGTGCTCTTTTCTCAAAAGCAGAGTGTGTTTCTTGTAAGGTGAACTAGCGTTTGTTTCCCAGTCCTAAATGGAGTTGAATCCCATGCAGTATCTGGTCCTACGAGCAAGAGTTGTTTTCTGGTAAGAAGAGTCACTATTGCGCTCCCATTGCCATACACAGTGCAAATAGCACTGGCGTCTGTTCCCAGCAAGTACAGTGTATTGGACTGAAGAGGAGATACTGTTCTTGTCAGTTTCCTAAGCAGAGTTGAACTAGATATGGCCCATGTGTGGAGGAAGCACAGTTCTTTTGTTCTGAGCAAGTTCACTGTTCGGACACCATAGGAAACACAGTAGAGTAGAAGAGTGCTCTTTTCTCAAAAGCCGAGTTTGTTTCTTGTAAGGCAAGCTAGCGTTTGTTTCCCAGTCCTAAATGGAGTTGAATCACATGCAGTTTCTGGTCCTACGAGCAAGAGTTGTTTTCTGGTAAGAATAGTCACTATTACTCTCCCATTGTCATACACAGTGCAAACAGCACTGGCGTCTGTTCCCAGCAAGTACAGTGTATTGGACTGAAGAGGATCTACTGTTCTTGTCAGTTTCCTAAGCGGAATTGAACTAGATATGGCCCGTGTATGAAGGAAGCACAGTTCTTTTGTTCTGAGCAAGCTCACTGTACTGGCACTATAGGAAACACAGCAGAGTAGAAGAGTGCTCTTTTCTCAAAAGCAGAGTGTGTTTCTTGTAAGGCGAGCTAGCATTTGTTTCCCAGTCCTAAATGGAGTTGAATCACATGCAGTTTTTGGTCCAATGAGAAAGAGTTGTTTTCTGGTAAGGAAAGTCACTATTGCTCTCCCATTTCCATACAAAGTGCAAATAGCACTCGTGTCTGTTCCCAGCAAGTACAGTGTATTGGACTGAAGAGGAGCTACTGTTCTCGTCAGTTCCTAAGCAGAGTTCAACTAGATATGGCCCGTGTGTGTAGGAAGCACAGTTCTTTTGTTCGAGCAAGCTCACTGTCCTGGCCCTTGGGAAACACAGTAGAGTAGAAGAGTGCTCTTTTCTCAAAAGCAGAGTGTGTTTCTTGTAAGGCGAGGTAGCGTTTGTTTACCAGTCCTAAATGGAGTTGAATCCATTGCAGTTTCTGGTCCTACGAGCAAGAGTTGTTTTCTGGTAAGAAGAGACACTATTGTGCTCCCATTGTCATACACAGGGCAAATAGCACTGGCGTCTGTTCCCAGCATGTAGAGTGTATTGGACTGAAGAGCAGCTACTATTCTTGTCAGTTTCCTAAGCAGAATTGAACTGGATATGGCCATGTGTGTAGGAAGCACAGTTCTTTTGTTCTGAGCAAGCTTGCTATACTGGCCCTATAGGAAACACAGCAGAGTAGAAGAGTGCTCTTTTCTCAAAAGCAGAGTGTGTTTCTTGTAAGGCGAGCTAACATTTGTTTCCCAGTCCTAAATGGAGTTGAATCACATGCAGTTTTTGGTCCAATGAGAAAGAGTTGTTTTCTGGTAAGGAAAGTCACAATTGTGCTCCCATTTCCATACAAAGTGCAAATAGCACTCGTGTCTGTTCCCAGCAAGTACAGTGTATTGGACTGAAGAGGAGCTACTGTTCTCGTCAGTTCCTAAGCAGAGTTGAACTAGATATGGCCCGTGTGTGTAGGAAGCACAGTTCTTTTGTTCTGAGCAAGCTCAGTGTTCTGGCCCTTGGGAAACACAGTAGAGTAGAAGAGTGCTCTTTCCTCAAAAGCAGAGTGTGTTTCTTGTAAGGCGAGATAGCGTTTGTTTCCCAGTCCTTAATGGAGTTGAATCCCATGCAGTTTCTGGTCCTACGAGCAAGAGTTGTTTTATGGTAAGAAGAGGCACTATTGTGCTCCCATTGTCATACACAGGGCAAATAGCACTGGCGTCTGTTCCCAGCATGTAGAGTGTATTGGACTGAAGAGGAGCTACTGTTCTTGTCAGTTTCCTAAGCAGAATTGAACTGGATATGGCCATGTGTGTAGGAAGCACAGTTCTTTTGTTCTGAGCAAGCTTCCTGTACTGGCCCTATAGGAAACACAGGAGAATAGAAGAGTGCTCTTTTCTCAAAAGCAGAGTGTGTTTCTTGTAAGGCAAGCTAACGTTTGTTTCCCAGTCCTAAATGGAGTTGAATCACATGCAGTTTTTGGTCCTATGAGCAAGAGTTGTTTTCTGGTTAGGAAAGTCACTATTGCGCTACCATTTCCATACAAAGTGCAAATAGCACTGGCGTCTGTTCCCAGCAAGTACAGTGTATTGGACTGAAGAGGATCTACTGTTCTTGTCAGTTCCCTAGGCAGAATTGAACTAGATATGGCCCGTGCGTGAAGGAAGCACAGTTCTTTTGTTCTGAGCAAGCTCACTGTACTGGCCCTATAGGAAACACAGCAGAGTAGAAGATTGCTCTTTTCTCAAAAGGAGAGTATGTTTCTTGTAAGGTGAGCTAGCATTTGTTTCCCAGTCCTAAATGGAGTTTAATCACATGCAGTTTTTGGTCCTATGAGCAAGAGTTGTTTTCTGGTAAGGAAAGACACTATTGTGCTCCTATTTCCATACAAAGTGCAAATAGCACTCGCGTCTGTTCCCAGCAAGTACAGTGTATTGGACTGAAGGGGAGCTACTGTTCTCGTCAGTTTCCTAAGCAGAGTTGAACTAGATATGGCTCGTGTGTGTAGGAAGCACAGTTCTTTTGTTCTGAGCAAGCTCACTGTTCTGGCCCTATGGGAAACACAGTAGAGTAGAAGAGTGCTCTTTTCTCAAAACCAGAGTGTGTTTCTCATAAGGCGAGCTAGCGTTTTTTTCCCAGTCCCAAATGGAGTTGAATCCCGTGCAGTTTCTGGTCCTAGGAGCAAGAGTTGTTTTCTGGTAAGAAGAGTCACTATTGCGCTTCCATTGCCATACACAGTGCAAATAGCACTCGCTTCTCTTCCCAGCAAATACAGTGTATTGGACAGAATAGGAGATACTGTTCTTGTCAGTTTCCTAAGCAGAGTTGAACTAGATATGGCCCGTGTGTGTAGGAAGCACAGTTCTTTTGTTCTGAGGAAGCTCACTGTTCTGGCCTTATAGGAAACACCTTAGAGTAGAAGAGTACTTTTTTCTCAAAAGCAGAGTGTGTTTCTTGTAAGGTGAACTAGCGTTTGTTTCCCAGTCCTAAATGGAGTTGAATCCCATGCAGTACCTGGTCCTACGAGCAAGAGTTGTTTTCTGGTAAGAAGAGTCGCTATTGCGCTCCCATTGCCACACACAGTGCAAATAGCACTGGCGTCTGTTCCCAGCAAGTACAGTGTATTGGACTGAAGAGGAGATACTGTTCTTGTCAGTTTCCTAAGCAGAGTTGAACTAGATATGGCCCATGTGTGGAGGAAGCACAGTTCTTTTGTTCTGAGCAAGTTCACTGTTCGGACACCATAGGAAACACAGTAGAGTAGAAGAGTGCTCTTTTCTCAAAAGCCGAGTGTGTTTCTTGTAAGGCAAGCTAGCGTTTGTTTCCCAGTCCTAAATGGAGTTGAATCACATGCAGTTTCTGGTCCTACGAGCAAGAGTTGTTTTCTGGTAAGAATAGTCACTATTACTCTCCCATTGTCATACACAGTGCAAACAGCACTGGCGTCTGTTCCCAGCAAGTACAGTGTATTGGACTGAAGAGGATCTACTGTTCTTGTCAGTTTCCTAAGCGGAATTGAACTAGATATGGCCCGTGTATGAAGGAAGCACAGTTCTTTTGTTCTGAGCAAGCTCACTGTACTGGCACTATAGGAAACACAGCAGAGTAGAAGAGTGCTCTTTTCTCAAAAGCAGAGTGTGTTTCTTGTAAGGCGAGCTAGCATTTGTTTCCCAGTCCTAAATGGAGTTGAATCACATGCAGTTTTTGGTCCAATGAGAAAGAGTTGTTTTCTGGTAAGGAAAGTCACTATTGCGCTCCCATTTCCATACAAAGTGCAAATAGCACTCGTGTCTGTTCCCAGCAAGTACAGTGTATTGGACTGAAGAGGAGCTACTGTTCTCGTCAGTTCCTAAGCAGAGTTCAACTAGATATGGCCCGTGTGTGTAGGAAGCACAATTCTTTTGTTCGAGCAAGCTCACTGTCCTGGCCCTTGGGAAACACAGTAGAGTAGAAGAGTGCTCTTTTCTCAAAAGCAGAGTGTGTTTCTTGTAAGGCGAGGTAGCGTTTGTTTACCAGTCCTAAATGGAGTTGAATCCATTGCAGTTTCTGGTCCTACGAGCAAGAGTTGTTTTCTGGTAAGAAGAGACACTATTGTGCTCCCATTGTCATACACAGGGCAAATAGCACTGGCGTCTGTTCCCAGCATGTAGAGTGTATTGGACTGAAGAGGAGCTACTATTCTTGTCAGTTTCCTAAGCAGAATTGAACTGGATATGGCCATGTGTGTAGGAAGCACAGTTCTTTTGTTCTGAGCAAGCTTGCTATACTGGCCCTATAGGAAACACAGCAGAGTAGAAGAGTGCTCTTTTCTCAAAAGCAGAGTGTGTTTCTTGTAAGGCGAGCTAACATTTGTTTCCCAGTC
This sequence comes from Peromyscus eremicus, assembly GCF_949786415.1. Taxonomy (NCBI): domain Eukaryota; kingdom Metazoa; phylum Chordata; class Mammalia; order Rodentia; family Cricetidae; genus Peromyscus; species Peromyscus eremicus. Next base: position 33,499 of record NW_026737248.1, on the reverse strand, counting down.
CTAAATGGAGTTGAATCACATGCAGTTTTTGGTCCAATGAGAAAGAGTTGTTTTCTGGTAAGGAAAGTCACAATTGTGCTCCCATTTCCATACAAAGTGCAAATAGCACTCGTGTCTGTTCCCAGCAAGTACAGTGTATTGGACTGAAGAGGAGCTACTGTTCTCGTCAGTTCCTAAGCAGAGTTGAACTAGATATGGCCCGTGTGTGTAGGAAGCACAGTTCTTTTGTTCTGAGCAAGCTCAGTGTTCTGGCCCTTGGGAAACACAGTAGAGTAGAAGAGTGCTCTTTCGTCAAAAGCAGAGTGTGTTTCTTGTAAGGCGAGATAGCGTTTGTTTCCCAGTTCTTAATGGAGTTGAATCCCATGCAGTTTCTGGTCCTACGAGCAAGAGTTGTTTTATGGTAAGAAGAGGCACTATTGTGCTCCCATTGTCATACACAGGGCAAATAGCACTGGCGTCTGTTCCCAGCATGTAGAGTGTATTGGACTGAAGAGGAGCTACTGTTCTTGTCAGTTTCCTAAGCAGAATTGAACTGGATATGGCCATGTGTGTAGGAAGCACAGTTCTTTTGTTCTGAGCAAGCTTCCTGTACTGGCCCTATAGGAAACACAGGAGAATAGAAGAGTGCTCTTTTCTCAAAAGCAGAGTGTGTTTCTTGTAAGGCAAGCTAACGTTTGTTTCCCAGTCCTAAATGGAGTTGAATCACATGCAGTTTTTGGTCCTATGAGCAAGAGTTGTTTTCTGGTTAGGAAAGTCACTATTGCGCTCCCATTTCCATACAAAGTGCAAATAGCACTGGCGTCTGTTCCCAGCAAGTACAGTGTATTGGACTGAAGAGGATCTACTGTTCTTGTCAGTTCCCTAGGCAGAATTGAACTAGATATGGCCCGTGCGTGAAGGAAGCACAGTTCTTTTGTTCTGAGCAAGCTCACTGTACTGGCCCTATAGTAAACACAGCAGAGTAGAAGATTGCTCTTTTCTCAAAAGCAGAGTATGTTTCTTGTAAGGTGAGCTAGCGTTTGTTTCCCAGTCCTAAATGGAGTTTAATCACATGCAGTTTTTGGTCCTATGAGCAAGAGTTGTTTTCTGGTAAGGAAAGACACTATTGTGCTCCTATTTCCATACAAAGTGCAAATAGCACTCGCGTCTGTTCCCAGCAAGTACAGTGTATTGGACTGAAGGGGAGCTACTGTTCTCGTCAGTTTCCTAAGCAGAGTTGAACTAGATATGGCTCGTGTGTGTAGGAAGCACAGTTCTTTTGTTCTGAGCAAGCTCACTGTTCTGGCCCTATGGGAAACACAGTAGAGTAGAAGAGTGCTCTTTTCTCAAAACCAGAGTGTGTTTCTCATAAGGCGAGCTAGCGTTTTTTTCCCAGTCCCAAATGGAGTTGAATCCCGTGCAGTTTCTGGTCCTAGGAGCAAGAGTTGTTTTCTGGTAAGAAGAGTCACTATTGCGCTTCCATTGCCATACACAGTGCAAATAGCACTCGCTTCTCTTCCCAGCAAATACAGTGTATTGGACAGAATAGGAGATACTGTTCTTGTCAGTTTCCTAAGCAGAGTTGAACTAGATATGGCCCGTGTGTGTAGGAAGCACAGTTCTTTTGTTCTGAGGAAGCTCACTGTTCTGGCCTTATAGGAAACACCTTAGAGTAGAAGAGTACTTTTTTCTCAAAAGCAGAGTGTGTTTCTTGTAAGGTGAACTAGCGTTTGTTTCCCAGTCCTAAATGGAGTTGAATCCCATGCAGTATCTGGTCCTACGAGCAAGAGTTGTTTTCTGGTAAGAAGAGTCACTATTGCGCTCCCATTGCCATACACAGTGCAAATAGCACTGGCGTCTGTTCCCAGCAAGTACAGTGTATTGGACTGAAGAGGAGACACTGTTCTTGTCAGTTTCCTAAGCAGAGTTGAACTAGATATGGCCCATGTGTGTAGGAAGCACAGTTCTTTTGTTCTGAGCAAGCTCACTGTTCGGACACCATAGGAAACACAGTAGAGTAGAAGAGTGCTCTTTTCTCAAAAGCCGAGTGTGTTTCTTGTAAGGCAAGCTAGCGTTTGTTCCCCAGTCCTAAATGGAGTTGAATCACATGCAGTTTCTGGTCCTACGAGCAAGAGTTGTTTTCTGGTAAGAATAGTCACTATTACTCTCCCTTTGTCATACACAGTGCAAACAGCACTGGCGTCTGTTTCCAGCAAGTACAGTGTATTGGACTGAAGAGGATCTACTGTTCTTGTCAGTTTCCTAAGCGGAATTGAACTAGATATGGCCCGTGTATGAAGGAAGCCCAGTTCTTTTGTTCTGAGCAAGTTCACTGTACTGACACTATAGGAAACACAGCAGAGTAGAAGAGTGCTCTTTTCTCAAAAGCAGAGTGTGTTTCTTGTAAGGCGAGCTAGCATTTGTTTCCCAGTCCTAAATGGAGTTGAATCACATGCCGTTTTTGGTCCAATGAGAAAGAGTTGTTTTCTGGTAAGGAAAGTCACAATTGCGCTCCCATTTCCATACAAAGTGCAAATAGCACTCGTGTCTGTTCCCAGCAAGTACAGTGTATTGGACTGAAGAGGAGCTACTGTTCTCGTCAGTTCCTAACCAGAGTTGAACTAGATATGGCCCGTGTGTGTAGGAAGCACAGTTCTTTTCTTCTGAGGAAGCTCACTGTTCTGGCCTTATAGGAAACACCTTAGAGTAGAAGAGTACTTTTTTCTCAAAAGCAGAGTGTGTTTCTTGTAAGGTGAACTAGCGTTTGTTTCCCAGTCCTAAATGGAGTTGAATCCCATGCAGTATCTGGTCCTACGAGCAAGAGTTGTTTTCTGGTAAGAAGAGTCGCTATTGTGCTCCCATTGCCACACACAGTGCAAATAGCACTGGCGTCTGTTCCCAGCAAGTACAGTGTATTGGACTGAAGAGGAGATACTGTTCTTGTCAGTTTCCTAAGCAGAGTTGAACTAGATATGGCCCATGTGTGGAGGAAGCACAGTTCTTTTGTTCTGAGCAAGTTCACTGTTCGGACACCATAGGAAACACAGTAGAGTAGAAGAGTGCTCTTTTCTCAAAAGCCGAGTGTGTTTCTTGTAAGGCAAGCTAGCGTTTGTTTCCCAGTCCTAAATGGAGTTGAATCACATGCAGTTTCTGGTCCTACGAGCAAGAGTTGTTTTCTGGTAAGAATAGTCACTATTACTCTCCCATTGTCATACACAGTGCAAACAGCACTGGCGTCTGTTCCCAGCAAGTACAGTGTATTGGACTGAAGAGGATCTACTGTTCTTGTCAGTTTCCTAAGCGGAATTGAACTAGATATGGCCCGTGTATGAAGGAAGCACAGTTCTTTTGTTCTGAGCAAGCTCACTGTACTGGCACTATAGGAAACACAGCAGAGTAGAAGAGTGCTCTTTTCTCAAAAGCAGAGTGTGTTTCTTGTAAGGCGAGCTAGCATTTGTTTCCCAGTCCTAAATGGAGTTGAATCACATGCAGTTTTTGGTCCAATGAGAAAGAGTTGTTTTCTGGTAAGGAAAGTCACTATTGCGCTCCCATTTCCATACAAAGTGCAAATAGCACTCGTGTCTGTTCCCAGCAAGTACAGTGTATTGGACTGAAGAGGAGCTACTGTTCTCGTCAGTTCCTAAGCAGAGTTCAACTAGATATGGCCCGTGTGTGTAGGAAGCACAATTCTTTTGTTCGAGCAAGCTCACTGTCCTGGCCCTTGGGAAACACAGTAGAGTAGAAGAGTGCTCTTTTCTCAAAAGCAGAGTGTGTTTCTTGTAAGGCGAGGTAGCGTTTGTTTACCAGTCCTAAATGGAGTTGAATCCATTGCAGTTTCTGGTCCTACGAGCAAGAGTTGTTTTCTGGTAAGAAGAGACACTATTGTGCTCCCATTGTCATACACAGGGCAAATAGCACTGGCGTCTGTTCCCAGCATGTAGAGTGTATTGGACTGAAGAGGAGCTACTATTCTTGTCAGTTTCCTAAGCAGAATTGAACTGGATATGGCCATGTGTGTAGGAAGCACAGTTCTTTTGTTCTGAGCAAGCTTGCTATACTGGCCCTATAGGAAACACAGCAGAGTAGAAGAGTGCTCTTTTCTCAAAAGCAGAGTGTGTTTCTTGTAAGGCGAGCTAACATTTGTTTCCCAGTCCTAAATGGAGTTGAATCACATGCAGTTTTTGGTCCAATGAGAAAGAGTTGTTTTCTGGTAAGGAAAGTCACAATTGTGCTCCCATTTCCATACAAAGTGCAAATAGCACTCGTGTCTGTTCCCAGCAAGTACAGTGTATTGGACTGAAGAGGAGCTACTGTTCTCGTCAGTTCCTAAGCAGAGTTGAACTAGATATGGCCCGTGTGTGTAGGAAGCACAGTTCTTTTGTTCTGAGCAAGCTCAGTGTTCTGGCCCTTGGGAAACACAGTAGAGTAGAAGAGTGCTCTTTCGTCAAAAGCAGAGTGTGTTTCTTGTAAGGCGAGATAGCGTTTGTTTCCCAGTTCTTAATGGAGTTGAATCCCATGCAGTTTCTGGTCCTACGAGCAAGAGTTGTTTTATGGTAAGAAGAGGCACTATTGTGCTCCCATTGTCATACACAGGGCAAATAGCACTGGCGTCTGTTCCCAGCATGTAGAGTGTATTGGACTGAAGAGGAGCTACTGTTCTTGTCAGTTTCCTAAGCAGAATTGAACTGGATATGGCCATGTGTGTAGGAAGCACAGTTCTTTTGTTCTGAGCAAGCTTCCTGTACTGGCCCTATAGGAAACACAGGAGAATAGAAGAGTGCTCTTTTCTCAAAAGCAGAGTGTGTTTCTTGTAAGGCAAGCTAACGTTTGTTTCCCAGTCCTAAATGGAGTTGAATCACATGCAGTTTTTGGTCCTATGAGCAAGAGTTGTTTTCTGGTTAGGAAAGTCACTATTGCGCTCCCATTTCCATACAAAGTGCAAATAGCACTGGCGTCTGTTCCCAGCAAGTACAGTGTATTGGACTGAAGAGGATCTACTGTTCTTGTCAGTTCCCTAGGCAGAATTGAACTAGATATGGCCCGTGCGTGAAGGAAGCACAGTTCTTTTGTTCTGAGCAAGCTCACTGTACTGGCCCTATAGTAAACACAGCAGAGTAGAAGATTGCTCTTTTCTCAAAAGCAGAGTATGTTTCTTGTAAGGTGAGCTAGCGTTTGTTTCCCAGTCCTAAATGGAGTTTAATCACATGCAGTTTTTGGTCCTATGAGCAAGAGTTGTTTTCTGGTAAGGAAAGACACTATTGTGCTCCTATTTCCATACAAAGTGCAAATAGCACTCGCGTCTGTTCCCAGCAAGTACAGTGTATTGGACTGAAGGGGAGCTACTGTTCTCGTCAGTTTCCTAAGCAGAGTTGAACTAGATATGGCTCGTGTGTGTAGGAAGCACAGTTCTTTTGTTCTGAGCAAGCTCACTGTTCTGGCCCTATGGGAAACACAGTAGAGTAGAAGAGTGCTCTTTTCTCAAAACCAGAGTGTGTTTCTCATAAGGCGAGCTAGCGTTTTTTTCCCAGTCCCAAATGGAGTTGAATCCCGTGCAGTTTCTGGTCCTAGGAGCAAGAGTTGTTTTCTGGTAAGAAGAGTCACTATTGCGCTTCCATTGCCATACACAGTGCAAATAGCACTCGCTTCTCTTCCCAGCAAATACAGTGTATTGGACAGAATAGGAGATACTGTTCTTGTCAGTTTCCTAAGCAGAGTTGAACTAGATATGGCCCGTGTGTGTAGGAAGCACAGTTCTTTTGTTCTGAGGAAGCTCACTGTTCTGGCCTTATAGGAAACACCTTAGAGTAGAAGAGTACTTTTTTCTCAAAAGCAGAGTGTGTTTCTTGTAAGGTGAACTAGCGTTTGTTTCCCAGTCCTAAATGGAGTTGAATCCCATGCAGTATCTGGTCCTACGAGCAAGAGTTGTTTTCTGGTAAGAAGAGTCACTATTGCGCTCCCATTGCCATACACAGTGCAAATAGCACTGGCGTCTGTTCCCAGCAAGTACAGTGTATTGGACTGAAGAGGAGACACTGTTCTTGTCAGTTTCCTAAGCAGAGTTGAACTAGATATGGCCCATGTGTGTAGGAAGCACAGTTCTTTTGTTCTGAGCAAGCTCACTGTTCGGACACCATAGGAAACACAGTAGAGTAGAAGAGTGCTCTTTTCTCAAAAGCCGAGTGTGTTTCTTGTAAGGCAAGCTAGCGTTTGTTCCCCAGTCCTAAATGGAGTTGAATCACATGCAGTTTCTGGTCCTACGAGCAAGAGTTGTTTTCTGGTAAGAATAGTCACTATTACTCTCCCTTTGTCATACACAGTGCAAACAGCACTGGCGTCTGTTTCCAGCAAGTACAGTGTATTGGACTGAAGAGGATCTACTGTTCTTGTCAGTTTCCTAAGCGGAATTGAACTAGATATGGCCCGTGTATGAAGGAAGCCCAGTTCTTTTGTTCTGAGCAAGTTCACTGTACTGACACTATAGGAAACACAGCAGAGTAGAAGAGTGCTCTTTTCTCAAAAGCAGAGTGTGTTTCTTGTAAGGCGAGCTAGCATTTGTTTCCCAGTCCTAAATGGAGTTGAATCACATGCCGTTTTTGGTCCAATGAGAAAGAGTTGTTTTCTGGTAAGGAAAGTCACAATTGCGCTCCCATTTCCATACAAAGTGCAAATAGCACTCGTGTCTGTTCCCAGCAAGTACAGTGTATTGGACTGAAGAGGAGCTACTGTTCTCGTCAGTTCCTAACCAGAGTTGAACTAGATATGGCCCGTGTGTGTAGGAAGCACAGTTCTTTTGTTCTGAGCAAGCTCACTGTTCTGGCCCTTGGGAAAACAGTAGAGTAGAAGAGTGCTCTTTTCTCAAAAGCAGAGTGTGTTTCTTGTAAGGCGAGGTAGCGTTTGTTTCCCAGTCCTAAATGGAGTTGAATCCCATGCAGTTTCTGGTCCTATGAGCAAGAGTTGTTTTCTGGTAAGAAGAGACACTATTGTGCTCCCATTGTCATACACAGGGCAAATAGCACTGGCGTCTGTTCCCAGCATGTAGAGTGTATTGGACTGAAGAGGAGCTACTGTTCTTGTCAGTTTCCTAAGCAGAATTGAACTGGATATGGCCATGTGTGTAGGAAGCACAGTTCTTTTGTTCTGAGCAAGCTTGCTGTACTGGCCATATAGGAAACACAGGAGAATAGAAGAGTGCTCTTTTCTCAAAAGCAGAGTGTGTTTTTTGTAAGGCGAGCTAACGTTTGTTTCCCAGTCCTAAATGGAGTTGAATCACATGCAGTTTCTTGTCCTACGAGCAAGAGTTTTTTTCTGGTAAGGAAAGTCACTATTGCGCTCCCATTTCCATACAAAGTGCAAATAGCACTCGCGTCTGTTCCCAGCAAGTACAGTGTATTGGACTGAAGGGGAGCTACTGTTCTCGTCAGTTTCCTAAGCAGAGTTGAACTAGATATGGCTCGTGTGTGTAGGAAGCACAGTTCTTTTGTTCTGAGCAAGCTCATTGTTCTGGCCCTATGTGAAACACAGTAGAGTAGAAGAGTGCTCTTTTCTCAAAAGCAGAGTGTGTTTGTTGTAAGGCGAGCTAGCGTTTTTTTCCCAGTCCTTAATAGAGTTGAATCCCATGCACTTTCTGGTCCTACGAGCAAGAGCTGTTTTCTGGTAAGAAGAGTCACTATTGCGCTTCCATTGCCATACACAGTGCAAATAGCACTCGCTTCTCTTCCCAGCAAGTACAGTGTATTGGACAGAATAGGAGATACTGTTCTTGTCAGTTTTCTAAGCAGAGTTGAACTAGATATGGCCCGTGTGTGTAGGAAGCACAGTTCTTTTGTTCTGAGGAAGCTCACTGTTCTGGCCTTATAGGAAACACCGTAGAGTAGAAGAGTGCTCTTTTCTCAAAAGCAGAGTGTGTTTCTTGTAAGGTGAACTAGCGTTTGTTTCCCAGTCCTAAATGGAGTTGAATCCCATGCAGTATCTGGTCCTACAAGCAAGAGTTGTTTTCTGGTAAGAAGAGTCACTATTGCGCTCCCATTGTCATACACAGTGCAAATAGCACTGGCGTCTGTTCCCAGCAAGTACAGTGTATTGGACTGAAGAGGAGATACTGTTCTTGTCAGTTTCCTAAGCAGAGTTGAACTAGATATGGCCCATGTGTGTAGGAAGCACAGTTCTTTTGTTCTGAGCAAGCTCACTGTTCGGACACCATAGGAAACACAGTAGAGTAGAAGAGTGCTCTTTTCTCAAAAGCCGAGTGTGTTTCTTGTAAGGCAAGCTAGCGTTTGTTTCCCAGTCCTAAGTGGAGTTGAATCACATGCAGTTTCTGGTCCTACGAGCAAGAGTTGTTTTCTGGTAAGAATAGTCACTATTACTCTCCCATTGTCATACACAGTGCAAACAGCACTGGCGTCTGTTCCCAGCAAGTACAGTGTATTGGACTGAAGGGGATCTACTGTTCTTGTCAGTTTCCTAAGCGGAATTGACCTAGATATGGCCCGTGTGTGAAGGAAGCACAGTTCTTTTGTTCTGAGCAATCTCACTGTACTGGCACTATAGGAAACACAGCAGAGTAGAAGTGTGCTCTTTTCTCAAAAGCAGAGTGTATTTCTTGTAAGGCGAGCTAGCATTTGTTTCCCTGTCCTAAATGGAGTTGAATCACATGCAGTTTTTGGTCCAATGAGAAAGAGTTTTTTTCTGGTAAGGAAAGTCACAATTGCACTCCCATTTCCATACAAAGTGCAAATAGCACTCGTGTCTGTTCCCAGCAAGTACAGTGTATTGGACTGAAGAGGAGACACTGTTCTTGTCAGATCCTAAGCAGAGTTGAACTAGATATGGCCCGTGTGTGTAGGAAGCACAGTTCTTTTGTTCTGAGCAAGCTCACTGTTCTGGCCCTTGGGAAACACAGTAGAGTAGAAGAGTGCTCTTTTCTCAAAAGCAGAGTGTGTTTCTTGTAAGGCGAGATAGCGTTTGTTTCCCAGTCCTAAATGGAGTTGAATCCCATGCAGTTTCTGGTCCTACGAGCAAGAGATGTTTTCTGGTAAGAAGAGACACTATTACGCTCCCATTGTCATACACAGGGCAAATAGCACTGGCGTCTGTTCCCAGCATGTAGAGTGTATTGGACTGAAGAGGAGCTACTGTTCTTGTCAGTTTCCTAAGCAGAATTGAACTGGATATGGCCATGTTTGTAGGAAGCACAGTTCTTTTGTTCTGAGGAAGCTCACTGTTCTGGCATTATAGGAAACACCGTAGAGTAGAAGAGTGCTCTTTTCTCAAAAGCAGAGTGTGTTTCTTGTAATGTGAGCTAGCGTTTGTTTCCCAGTCCAAAATGGAGTTGAATCACATGCAGTTTCTGGTTGTACGAGCAAGAGTTGTTTTCTGGTAAGAAGAGTCACTATTGCGCTCCCTTTGCAATACACAGTGCAAATAGCACTGGCGTCTGTTCCCAGCAAGTACAGTGTATTGGAATGAAGAGGAGATACTGTTCTTGTCAGTTTCCTAAGCAGCGTTGAACTAGGTATGGCCCATGTGTGTAGGAAGCACAGTTCTTTTGTTCTGAGCAAGCTCACTGTTCGGACACCATAGGAAACACAGTAGAGTAGAAGTGTGCCCTTTTCTCATAAGCAGAGCGTGTTTCTTGTAAGGCGAGCTAGCATTTGTTTCCCAGTCCTAAGTGGAGTTGAATCACATGCAGTTTCTGGTCCTACGAGCAAGAGTTGTTTTCTGGTAAGGAGAGACACTATTGTGCTCCCATTGCTGTACACAGTGCAAATAGCACTGGCGTCTGTTCCCAGCAAGTACAGTGTATTGGACGGAAGAGGATCTACTGTTCTTGTCAGTTTCCTAAGCAGAATTGAACTAGATACGGCCCGTGTGTGAAGGAAGCACAGTTCTTTTGTTCTGAGCAAGCTCACTGTACTGGCCCTGTAGGAAACACAGCAGAGTAGAAGATTGCTCTTTTCTCAAAAGCAGAGTGTGTTTCTTGTAAGGTGAGCTAGCGTTTGTTTCCCAGTCCTAAATGGAGTTTAATCACATGCAGTTTTTGGTCCTATGAGCAAGAGTTGTTTTCTGGTAAGGAAAGTCACTATTGCGCTCCCATATCCATACAAAGTGCAAATAGCACTCGCGTCTGTTCCCAGCAAGTACAGTGTATTGGACTGAAGGGGAGCTACTGTTCTCGTCAGTTTCCTAAGCAGAGTTGAACTAGATATGGCTCGTGTGTGTAGGAAGCACAGTTCTTTTGTTCTGAGCAAGCTCACTGTTCTGGCCCTATGGGAAACACAGTAGAGTAGAAGAGTGCTCTTTTCTCAAAAGCAGAGTGTGTTTCTTGTAAGGCGAGATAGCGTTTGTTTCCCAGTCCTAAATGGAGTTGAATCCCATGCAGTTTCTGGTCCTACGAGCAAGAGATGTTTTCTGGTAAGAAGAGACACTATTGTGCTCCCATTGTCATACACAGGGCAAATGGCACTGGCGTCTGTTCCCAGCATGTAGAGTGTATTGGACTGAAGAGGAGCTACTGTTCTTGTCAGTTTCCTAAGCAGAATTGAACTGGATATGGCCATGTGTGTAGGAAGCACAGTTCTTTTGTTCTGAGGAAGCTCACTGTTCTGGCATTATAGGAAACACCGTAGAGTAGAAGAGTGCTCTTTTCTCAAAAGCAGAGTGTGTTTCTTGTAATGTGAGCTAGCGTTTGTTTCCCAGTCCTAAATGGAGTTGAATCACATGCAGTTTCTGGTTCTACGAGCAAGAGTTGTTTTCTGGTAAGAAGAGTCACTATTGCACTCCCATTGCAATACACAGTGCAAATAGCACTGGCGTCTGTTCCTAGCAAGTACAGTGTATTGGACTGAAGAGGAGATACTGTTCTTGTCAGTTTCCTAAGCAGAGTGAACTAGGTATGGCCCATGTGTGTAGGAAGCACAGTTCTTTGTTCTGAGCAAGCTCACTGTTCGGACACCATAGGAAACACAGTAGAGTAGAAGTGTGCCATTTTCTCAAAAGCAGAGCGTGTTTCTTGTAAGGCGAGCTAGCATTTGTTTCCCAGTCCTAAGTGGAGTTGAATCACATGCAGTTTCTGGTCCTACAAGCAAGAGTTGTTTACTGGTAAGGAGAGACACTATTGTGCTCCCATTGCTGTACACAGTGCAAATAGCACTGGCGTCTGTTCCCAGCAAGTACAGTGTATTGGACTGAAGAGGATCTACAGTTCTTGACAGTTCCCTAAGCAGAATTGAACTAGATATGGCCCGTGTGTGAAGGAAGCACAGTTCTTTTGTTCTGAGCAAGCTCACTGTACTGGCCCTATAGGAAACACAGCAGAGTAGAAGATTGCTCTTTTCTCAAAAGCAGAGTATGTTTCTTGTAAGGAGAGCTAGCGTTTGTTTCCCAGTCCTAAATGGAGTTTAATCACATGCAGTTTTTGGTCCTATGAGCAAGAGTTGTTTTCTGGTAAGGAAAGTCACTATTGCGCTCCTATTTCCATACAAAGTGCAAATAGCACTCGCGTTTGTTCCCAGCAAGTACAGTGTATTGGACTGAAGGGGAGCTACTGTTCTCGTCAGTTTCCTAAGCAGAGTTGAACTAGATATGGCTCGTGTGGGTAGGAAGCACAGTTCTTTTGTTCTGAGAAAGCTCACTGTTCTGGCCCTATGGGAAACACAGTAGAGTAGAAGAGTGCTCTTTTCTCAAAAGCAGAGTGTGTTTCTTGTAAGGCGAGCTAGCGTTTTTTTCCCAGTACTAAATGGAGTTGAATCCCGTGCAGTTTCTGGTCCTAGGAGCAAGAGTTGTTTTCTGGTAAGAAGAGTCACTATTGCGCTTCCATTGCCATACACAGTGCAAATAGCACTCGCTTCTCTTCCCAGCAAATACAGTGTATTGGACAGAATAGGAGATACTGTTCTTGTCAGTTTCCTAAGCAGAGTTGAACTAGATATGGCCCGTGTGTGTAGGAAGCACAGTTCTTTTGTTCTGAGGAAGCTCACTGTTCTGGCCTTATAGGAAACACCGTAGAGTAGAAGAGTGCTCTTTTCTCAAAAGCAGAGTGTGTTTCTTCTAAGGTGAACTAGCGTTTGTTTCCCAGTCCTAAATGGAGTTGAATCCCATGCAGTATCTGGTCCTACGAGCAAGAGTTGTTTTCTGGTAAGAAGAGTCACTATTGCGCTCCCATTGCCATACACAGTGCAAATAGCACTGGCCTCTGTTCCCAGCAAGTACAGTGTATTGGACTGAAGAGGAGACACTGTTCTTGTCAGTTTCCTAAGCAGAGTTGAACTAGATATGGCCCATGTGTGTAGGAAGCACAGTTCTTTTGTTCTGAGCAAGCTCACTGTTCGGACACCATAGAAAACAAAGTAGAGTAGAAGAGTGCTCTTTTCTCAAAAGCCGAGTGTGTTTCTTGTAAGGTAAGCTAGCGTTTGTTTCCCAGTCCTAAATGGAGTTGAATCACATGCAGTTTCTGGTCCTACGAGCAAGAGTTGTTTTCTGGTAAGAATAGTCACTATTACTCTCCCTTTGTCATACACAGTGCAAACAGCACTGGCGTCTGTTCCCAGCAAGTACAGTGTATTGGACTGAAGAGGATCTACTGTTCTTGTCAGTTTCCTAAGCGGAATTGAACTAGATATGGCCCGTGTGTGAAGGAAGCACAGTTCTTTTGTTCTGAGCAAGCTCACTGTACTGGCACTATAGGAAACACAGCAGAGTAGAAGTGTGCTCTTTTCTCAAAAGCAGAGTGTGTTTCTTGTAAGGCGAGCTAGCATTTGTTTCCCAGTCCTAAATGGAGTTGAATCACATGCAGTTTTTGGTCCAATGAGAAAGAGTTGTTTTCTGGTAAGGAAAGTCACAATTGCGCTCCCATTTCCATACAAAGTGCAAATAGCACTCGCGTCTGTTCCCAGCAAGTACAGTGTATTGGACTGAAGGGGAGCTACTGTTCTCGTCAGTTTCCTAAGCAGAGTTGAACTAGATATGGCTCGTGTGGGTAGGAAGCACAGTTCTTTTGTTCTGAGAAAGCTCACTGTTCTGGCCCTATGGGAAACACAGTAGAGTAGAAGAGTGCTCTTTTCTCAAAAGCAGAGTGTGTTTCTTGTAAGGCGAGCTAGCGTTTTTTTCCCAGTCCTAAATGGAGTTGAATCCCGTGCAGTATCTGGTCCTAGGAGCAAGAGTTGTTTTCTGGTAAGAAGAGTCACTATTGCGCTTCCATTGCCATACACTGTGCAAATAGCACTGGCGTCTGTTCCCAGCAAATACAGTGTATTGGACAGAATAGGAGATACTGTTCTTGTCAGTTTCCTAAGCAGAGTTGAACTAGATATGGCCCGTGTGTGTAGGAAGCACAGTTCTTTTGTTCTGAGGAAGCTCACTGTTCTGGCCTTATAGGAAACACCTTAGAGTAGAAGAGTACTCTTTTCTCAAAAGCAGATTGTGTTTCTTGTAAGGTGAACTAGCGTTTGTTTCCCAGTCCTAAATGGAGTTGAATCCCATGCAGTATCTGGTCCTACGAGCAAGAGTTGTTTTCTGGTAAGAAAAGTCACTATTGAGCTCCCATTGCCACACACAGTGCAAATAGCACTGGCGTCTGTTCCCAGCAAGTACAGTGTATTGGACTGAAGAGGAGACATTGTTCTTGTCAGTTTCCTAAGCAGAGTTGAACTAGATATGTCCCATGTGTGTAGGAAGCACAGTTCTTTTGTTCTGAGCAAGCTCACTGTTCGGACACAATAGGAAACACAGTAGAGTAGAAGAGTGCTCTTTTCTCAAAAGCCGAGTGTGTTTCTTGTAAGGCAAGCTAGCGTTTGTTTCCCAGTCCTAAATGGAGTTGAATCACATGCAGTTTCTGGTCCTACGAGCAAGAGTTGTTTTCTGGTAAGAATAGTCACTATTACTCTCCCTTTGTCATACACAGTGCAAACAGCACTGGCGTCTGTTCCCTGCAAGTACAGTGTATTGGACTGAAGAGGATCTACTGTTCTTGTCAGTTACCTAAGCGGAATTGAACTAGATATGGCCCGTGTGTGAAGGAAGCACAGTTCTTTTGTTCTGAGCAAGCTCACTGTACTGGCACTATAGGAAACACAGCAGAGTAGAAGACTGCTCTTTTCTCAAAAGCAGAGTGTGTTTCTTGTAAGGCGAGATAGCATTTGTTTCCCAGTCCTAAATGGAGTTGAATCACATGCAGTTTCTGGTCCTACGAGCAAGAGTTGTTTTCTGGTAAGAATAGTCACTATTACTCTCCCATTGTCATACACAGTGCAAACAGCACTGGCGTCTGTTCCCAGCAAGTACAGTGTATTGGACTGAAGGGGATCTACTGTTCTTGTCAGTTTCCTAAGCGGAATTGACCTAGATATGGCCCGTGTGTGAAGGAAGCACAGTTCTTTTGTTCTGAGCAAGCTCACTGTACTGGCACTATAGGAAACACAGCAGAGTAGAAGTGTGCTCTTTTCTCAAAAGCAGAGTGTATTTCTTGTAAGGCAAGCTAGCATTTGTTTCCAAGTCCTAAATGGAGTTGAATCACATGCAGTTTTTGGTCCAATGAGAAAGAGTTGTTTTCTGGTAAGGAAAGTCACAATTGCACTCCCATTTCCATACAAAGTGCAAATAGCACTCGTGTCTGTTCCCAGCAAGTACAGTGTATTGGACTGAAGAGGAGCTACTGTTCTTGTCAGTTCCTAAGCAGAGTTGAACTAGATATGGCCCGTGTGTGTAGGAAGCACAGTTCTTTTGTTCTGAGCAAGCTCACTGTTCTGGCCCTTGGGAAACACAGTAGAGTAGAAGAGTGCTCTTTTCTCAAAAGCAGAGTGTTTCTTGTAAGGCGAGATAGCGTTTGTTTCCCAGTCCTAAATGGAGTTGAATCCCATGCAGTTTCTGGTCCTACGAGCAAGAGATGTTTTCTGGTAAGAAGAGACACTATTATGTTCCCATTGTCATACACAGGGCAAATAGCAGTGGCGTCTGTTCCCAGCATGTAGAGTGTATTGGACTGAAGAGGAGCTACTGTTCTTGTCAGTTTCCTAAGCAGAATTGAACTGGATATGGCCATATGTGTAGGAAGCACAGTTCTTATGTTCTGAGGAAGCTCACTGTTCTGGCATTATAGGAAACACCGTAGAGTAGAAGAGTGCTCTTTTCTCAAAAGCAGAGTGTGTTTCTTGTAAGGTGAACTTGCGTTTGTTTCCCAGTCCTAAATGGAGTTGAATCCCATGCAGTATCTGGTCCTACGAGCAAGAGTTGTTTTCTGGTAAGAAGAGTCACTATTGCGCTCCCATTGCCATACACAGTGCAAATAGCACTGGCCTCTGTTCCCAGCAAGTACAGTGTATTGGACTGAAGAGGAGACACTGTTCTTGTCAGTTTCCTAAGCAGAGTTGAACTAGATATGGCCCATGTGTGTAGGAAGCACAGTTCTTTTGTTCTGAGCAAGCTCACTGTTCGGACACCATAGAAAACAAAATAGAGTAGAAGAGTGCTCTTTTCTCAAAAGCCGAGTGTGTTTCTTGTAAGGTAAGCTAGCGTTTGTTTCCCAGTCCTACTTGGAGTTGAATCACATGCAGTTTCTGGTCCTACGAGCAAGAGTTGTTTTCTGGTAAGAATAGTCACTATTACTCTCCCTTTGTCATACACAGTGCAAACAGCACTGGCGTCTGTTCCCAGCAAGTACAGTGTATTGGACTGAAGAGGATCTACTGTTCTTGTCAGTTTCCTAAGCGGAATTGAACTAGATATGGCCCGTGTGTGAAGGAAGCACAGTTCTTTTGTTCTGAGCAAGCTCACTGTACTGGCACTATAGGAAACACAGCAGAGTAGAAGTGTGCTCTTTTCTCAAAAGCAGAGTGTGTTTCTTGTAAGGCGAGCTAGCATTTGTTTCCCAGTCCTAAATGGAGTTGAATCACATGCAGTTTTTTTTTTTTTTTGGTTTTTCGAGACAGGGTTTCTCTGTGTAGCTTTGCGACTTTCCTGGAACTCACTTGGTAGCCCAGGCTGGCCTCGAACTCACAGAGATCCGCCTGGCTCTGCCTCCCGAGTGCTGGGATTAAAGGCGTTCGCCACCACCGCCCGGCCACATGCAGTTTTTGGTCCAATGAGAAAGAGTTGTTTTCTGGTAAGGAAAGTCACAATTGCGCTCCCATTTCCATACAAAGTGCAAATAGCACTCGCGTCTGTTCCCAGCAAGTACAGTGTATTGGACTGAAGGGGAGCTACTGTTCTCGTCAGTTTCCTAAGCAGAGTTGAACTAGATATGGCTCGTGTGGGTAGGAAGCACAGTTCTTTTGTTCTGAGAAAGCTCACTGTTCTGGCCCTATGGGAAACACAGTAGAGTAGAAGAGTGCTCTTTTCTCAAAAGCAGAGTGTGTTTCTTGTAAGGCGAGCTAGCGTTTTTTTCCCAATCCTAAATGGAGTTGAATCCCGTGCAGTATCTGGTCCTAGGAGCAAGAGTTGTTTTCTGGTAAGAAGAGTCACTATTGCGCTTCCATTGCCATACACAGTGCAAATAGCACTGGCGTCTGTTCCCAGCAAATACAGTGTATTGGACAGAATAGGAGATACTGTTCTTGTCAGTTTCCTAAGCAGAGTTGAACTAGATATGGCCCGTGTGTGTAGGAAGCACAGTTCTTTTGTTCTGAGGAAGCTCACTGTTCTGGCCTTATAGGAAACACCGTAGAGTAGAAGAGTGCTCTTTTCTCAAAAGCCGAGTGTGTTTCTTGTAAGGTAAGCTAGTGTTTGTTTCCCAGTCCTAAATGGAGTTGAATCACATGCAGTTTCTGGTCCTACGAGCAAGAGTTGTTTTCTGGTAAGAATAGTCACTATTACTCTCCCTTTGTCATACACAGTGCAAACAGCACTGGCGTCTGTTCCCAGCAAGTACAGTGTATTGGACTGAAGAGGATCTACTGTTCTTGTCAGTTTCCTAAGCGGAATTGAACTAGATATGGCCCGTGTGTGAAGGAAGCACAGTTCTTTTGTTCTGAGCAAGCTCACTGTACTGGCACTATAGGAAACACAGCAGAGTAGAAGTGTGCTCTTTTCTCAAAAGCAGAGTGTGTTTCTTGTAAGGCGAGCTAGCATTTGTTTCCCAGTCCTAAATGGAGTTGAATCACATGCAGTTTTTGGTCCAATGAGAAAGAGTTGTTTTCTGGTAAGGAAAGTCACAATTGCGCTCCCATTTCCATACAAAGTGCAAATAGCCCTCGTGTCTGTTCTCAGCAAGTACAGTGTATTGGACTGAAGAGGAGCTACTGTTCTCGTCAGTTCCTAAGCAGAGTTGAACTAGATATGGCCCGTGTGTGTAGGAAGCACAGTTCTTTTGTTCTGAGCAAGCTCACTGTTCTGGCCCTTGGGAAACACAGTAGAGTAGAAGAGTGCTCTTTTCTCAAAAGCAGAGTGTGTTTCTTGTAAGGCGAGATAGCGTTTGTTTCCCAGTCCTAAATGGAGTTGAATCCCATGCAGTTTCTGGTCCTACGAGCAAGAGATGTTTTCTGGTAAGAAGAGACACTATTGTGCTCCCATTGTCATACACAGGGCAAATAGCACTGGCGTCTGTTCCCAGCATGTAGAGTGTATTGGACTGAAGAGGAGCTACTATTCATGTCAGTTTCCTAAGCAGAATTGAACTGGATATGGCCATGTGTGTAGGAAGCACAGTTCTTTTGTTCTGAGCAAGCTTGCTATACTGGCCCTATAGGAAACACAGCAGAGTAGAAGAGTGCTCTTTTCTCAAAAGCAGAGTGTGTTTCTTGTAAGGCGAGCTAACATTTGTTTCCCAGTCCTAAATGGAGTTGAATCACATGCAGTTTTTGGTCCAATGAGAAAGAGTTGTTTTCTGGTAAGGAAAGTCACAATTGTGCTCCCATTTCCATACAAAGTGCAAATAGCACTCGTGTCTGTTCCCAGCAAGTACAGTGTATTGGACTGAAGAGGAGCTACTGTTCTCGTGAGTTCCTAAGCAGAGTTGAACTAGATATGGCCCGTGTGTGTAGGAAGCACAGTTCTTTTGTTCTGAGCAAGCTCAGTGTTCTGGCCCTTGGGAAACACAGTAGAGTAGAAGAGTGCTCTTTCGTCAAAAGCAGAGTGTGTTTCTTGTAAGGCGAGATAGCGTTTGTTTCCCAGTCCTTAATGGAGTTGAATCCCATGCAGTTTCTGGTCCTACGAGCAAGAGTTGTTTTATGGTAAGAAGAGGCACTATTGTGCTCCCATTGTCATACACAGGGCAAATAGCACTGGCGTCTGTTCCCAGCATGTAGAGTGTATTGGACTGAAGAGGAGCTACTGTTCTTGTCAGTTTCCTAAGCAGAATTGAACTGGATATGGCCATGTGTGTAGGAAGCACAGTTCTTTTGTTCTGAGCAAGCTTCCTGTACTGGCCCTATAGGAAACACAGGAGAATAGAAGAGTGCTCTTTTCTCAAAAGCAGAGTGTGTTTCTTGTAAGGCAAGCTAACGTTTGTTTCCCAGTCCTAAATGGAGTTGAATCACATGCAGTTTTTGGTCCTATGAGCAAGAGTTGTTTTCTGGTTAGGAAAGTCACTATTGCGCTCCCATTTCCATACAAAGTGCAAATAGCACTGGCGTCTGTTCCCAGCAAGTACAGTGTATTGGACTGAAGAGGATCTACTGTTCTTGTCAGTTCCCTAGGCAGAATTGAACTAGATATGGCCCGTGCGTGAAGGAAGCACAGTTCTTTTGTTCTGAGCAAGCTGGCCCTATAGTAAACACAGCAGAGTAGAAGATTGCTCTTTTCTCAAAAGCAGAGTATGTTTCTTGTAAGGTGAGCTAGCGTTTGTTTCCCAGTCCTAAATGGAGTTTAATCACATGCAGTTTTTGGTCCTATGAGCAAGAGTTGTTTTCTGGTAAGGAAAGACACTATTGTGCTCCTATTTCCATACAAAGTGCAAATAGCACTCGCGTCTGTTCCCAGCAAGTACAGTGTATTGGACTGAAGGGGAGCTACTGTTCTCGTCAGTTTCCTAAGCAGAGTTGAACTAGATATGGCTCGTGTGTGTAGGAAGCACAGTTCTTTTGTTCTGAGCAAGCTCACTGTTCTGGCCCTATGGGAAACACAGTAGAGTAGAAGAGTGCTCTTTTCTCAAAACCAGAGTGTGTTTCTCATAAGGCGAGCTAGCGTTTTTTTCCCAGTCCCAAATGGAGTTGAATCCCGTGCAGTTTCTGGTCCTAGGAGCAAGAGTTGTTTTCTGGTAAGAAGAGTCACTATTGCGCTTCCATTGCCATACACAGTGCAAATAGCACTCGCTTCTCTTCCCAGCAAATACAGTGTATTGGACAGAATAGGAGATACTGTTCTTGTCAGTTTCCTAAGCAGAGTTGAACTAGATATGGCCCGTGTGTGTAGGAAGCACAGTTCTTTTGTTCTGAGGAAGCTCACTGTTCTGGCCTTATAGGAAACACCTTAGAGTAGAAGAGTACTTTTTTCTCAAAAGCAGAGTGTGTTTCTTGTAAGGTGAACTAGCGTTTGTTTCCCAGTCCTAAATGGAGTTGAATCCCATGCAGTATCTGGTCCTACGAGCAAGAGTTGTTTTCTGGTAAGAAGAGTCACTATTGCGCTCCCATTGCCACACACAGTGCAAATAGCACTGGCGTCTGTTCCCAGCAAGTACAGTGTATTGGACTGAAGAGGAGACACTGTTCTTGTCAGTTTCCTAAGCAGAGTTGAACTAGATATGGCCCATGTGTGGAGGAAGCACAGTTCTTTTGTTCTGAGCAAGCTCACTGTTCGGACACCATAGGAAACACAGTAGAGTAGAAGAGTGCTCTTTTCTCAAAAGCCGAGTGTGTTTCTTGTAAGGCAAGCTAGCGTTTGTTTCCCAGTCCTAAATGGAGTTGAATCACATGCAGTTTCTGGTCCTACGAGCAAGAGTTGTTTTCTGGTAAGAATAGTCACTATTACTCTCCCTTTGTCATACACAGTGCAAATAGCACTGGCGTCTGTTCCCTGCAAGTACAGTGTATTGGACTGAAGAGGATCTACTGTTCTTGTCAGTTTCCTAAGCGGAATTGAACTAGATATGGCCCGTGTGTGATGGAAGCACAGTTCTTTTGTTCTGAGCAAGCTCACTGTACTGGCACTATAGGAAACACAGCAGAGTAGAAGACTGCTCTTTTCTCAAAAGCAGAGTGTGTTTCTTGTAAGGCGAGCTAGCATTTGTTTCCCAGTCCTAAATGGAGTTGAATCACATGCAGTTTTGGGTCCAATGAGAAAGAGTTGTTTTCTGGTAAGGAAAGTCACAATTGCGCTCCCATTTCCATACAAAGTGCAAATAGCACTCGTGTCTGTTCTCAGCAAGTACAGTGTATTGGACTGAAGAGGAGCTACTGTTTTCGTCAGTTCCTAAGCAGAGTTGAACTACATATGGCCCGTGTGTGTAGGAAGCACAGTTCTTTTGTTCTGAGCAAGCTCACTCTTATGGCCCTTGGGAAACACAGTAGAGTAGCAGAGTGCTCTTTTCTCAAAAGCAGAGTGTGTTTCTTGTAAGGCGAGATAGCGTTTGTTTCCCAGTCCTAAATGGAGTTGAATCCCATGCAGTTTCTGGTCCTACGAGCAAGAGATGTTTTCTGGTAAGAAGAGACACTATTGTGATCCCATTGTCATACACAGGGCAAATAGCACTGGCGTCTGTTCCCAGCATGTAGAGTGTATTGGACTGAAGAGGAGCTACTGTTCTTGTCAGTTTCCTAAGCAGAATTGAACTGGATATGGCCATGTGTGTAGGAAGCACAGTTCTTTTGTTCTGAGGAAGCTCACTGTTCTGGCATTATAGGAAACACCGTAGAGTAGAAGAGTGCTCTTTTCTCAAAAGCAGAGTGTGTTTCTTGTAATGTGAGCTAGCGTTTGTTTCCCAGTCCTAAATGGAGTTGAATCACATGCAGTTTCTGGTTCTACGAGCAAGAGTTGTTTTCTGGTAAGAAGAGTCACTATTGCGCTCCCATTGCAATACACAGTGCAAATAGCACTGGCGTCTGTTCCAGCAAGTACAGTGTATTGGAATGAAGAGGAGATACTGTTCTTGTTAGTTTTCTAAGCAGAGATGAACTAGGTATGGCCCATGTATTAGGAAGCACAGTTCCTTTGTTCTGAGCAAGCTCACTGTTCGGACAACATAGGAAACACAGTAGAGTAGAAGTGTGCCCTTTTCTCAAAAGCAGAGCGTGTTTCTTGTAAGGCGAGCTAGCATTTGTTTCCCAGTCCTAAGTGGAGTTGAATCACATGCAGTTTCTGGTCCTACAAGCAAGAGTTGTTTTCTGGTAAGGATAGACACTATTGTGCTCCCATTGCTGTACACAGTGCAAATAGCACTGGCGTCTGTTCCCAGCAAGTACAGTGTATTGGACTGAAGAGGATCTACTGTTCTTGTCAGTTCCCTAAGCAGAATTGAACTAGATATGGCCCGTGTGTGAAGGAAGCACAGTTCGTTTGTTCTGAGCAAGCCCACTGTACTGGCCCTATAGGAAACACAGCAGAGTAGAAGATTGCACTTTTCTCTTTTTTTTTTTTTTTTTTTCAGTTTTTCGAGACAGGGTTTCTGTGTGTAGTTTTGCGCCTGTCCTGAAACTCACTTGGTAGCCCAGGCTGGCCTCGAACTCACAGATATCCGCCTGGCTCTGCCTCCCGAGTGCTGGGATTAAAGGCGTGCGCCACCACCGCCCGGCTAAGATTGCTCTTTTCTCAAAAGCAGAGTGTGTTTCTTGTAAGGTGAGCTAGCGTTTGTTTCCCAGTCCTAAATGGAGTTTAATCACATGCAGTTTTTGGTCCTATGAGCAAGAGTTGTTTTCTGGTAAGGAAAGTCACTATTGTGCTCCTATTTCCATACAAAGTGCAAATAGCACTCGTGTCTGTTCCCAGCAAGTACAGTGTATTGGACTGAAGGAGAGCTACTGTTCTCGTCAGTTTCCTAAGCAGAGTTGAACTAGATATGGCTCGTGTGTGTAGGAAGCACAGTTCTTTTGTTCTGAGAAAGCTCACTGTTCTGGCCCTATGGGAAACACTGTAGAGTAGAAGAGTGCTCTTTTCTCAAAAGCAGAGTGTGTTTCTTGTAAGGCGAGCTAGCGTTTTTTTCCCAGTCCTAAATGGAGTTGAATCCCATACAGTTTCTGGTCCTAGGAGCAAGAGTTGTTTTCTGGTAAGAAGAGTCACTATTGCGCTTCCGTTGCCATACACAGTGCAAATAGCACTCGCTTCTCTTTCCAGCAAGTACAGTGTATTGGACAGAATAGGAGATACTGTTCTTGTCAGTTTCCTAAGCAGAGTTGAACTAGATATGGCCCGTGTGTGTAGGAAGCACAGTTCTTTTGTTCTGAGGAAGCTCACTGTTCTGGCCTTATAGGAAACACCGTAGAGTAGGAGTGCTCTTTTCTCAAAAGCAGAGTGTGTTTCTTGTAAGGTGAACTAGCGTTTGTTTCCCAGTCCTAAATGGAGTTGAATCCCATGCAGTATCTGGTCCTACGAGCAAGAGTTGTTTTCTGGTAAGAAGAGTCACTATTGCGCTCCCATTGCCATACACAGTGCAAATAGCACTGGCGTCTGTTCCCAGCAAGTACAGTGTATTGGACTGAAGAGGAGACACTGTTCTTGTCAGTTTCCTAAGCAGAGTTGAACTAGATATGGCCCATGTGTGTAGGAAGCACAGTTCTTTTGTTCTGAGCAAGCTCACTGTTCGGACACCATAGGAAACACAGTAGAGTAGAAGAGTGCTCTTTTCTCAAAAGCCGAGTGTGTTTCTTGTAAGGCAAGCTAGCGTTTGTTCCCCAGTCCTAAATGTAGTTGAATCACATGCAGTTTCTGGTCCTACGAGCAAGAGTTGTTTTCTGGTAAGAATAGTCACTATTACTCTCCCTTTGTCATACACAGTGCAAACAGCACTGGCGTCTGTTTCCAGCAAGTACAGTGTATTGGACTGAAGAGGATCTACTGTTCTTGTCAGTTTCCTAAGCGGAATTGAACTAGATATGGCCCGTGTATGAAGGAAGCCCAGTTCTTTTGTTCTGAGCAAGTTCACTGTACTGACACTATAGGAAACACAGCAGAGTAGAAGAGTGCTCTTTTCTCAAAAGCAGAGTGTGTTTCTTGTAAGGCGAGCTAGCATTTGTTTCCCAGTCCTAAATGGAGTTGAATCACATGCCGTTTTTGGTCCAATGAGAAAGAGTTGTTTTCTGGTAAGGAAAGTCACAATTGCGCTCCCATTTCCATACAAAGTGCAAATAGCACTCGTGTCTGTTCCCAGCAAGTACAGTGTATTGGACTGAAGAGGAGCTACTGTTCTCGTCAGTTCCTAACCAGAGTTGAACTAGATATGGCCCGTGTGTGTAGGAAGCACAGTTCTTTTGTTCTGAGCAAGCTCACTGTTCTGGCCCTTGGGAAAACAGTAGAGTAGAAGAGTGCTCTTTTCTCAAAAGCAGAGTGTGTTTCTTGTAAGGCGAGGTAGCGTTTGTTTCCCAGTCCTAAATGGAGTTGAATCCCATGCAGTTTCTGGTCCTATGAGCAAGAGTTGTTTTCTGGTAAGAAGAGACACTATTGTGCTCCCATTGTCATACACAGGGCAAATAGCACTGGCGTCTGTTCCCAGCATGTAGAGTGTATTGGACTGAAGAGGAGCTACTGTTCTTGTCAGTTTCCTAAGCAGAATTGAACTGGATATGGCCATGTGTGTAGGAAGCACAGTTCTTTTGTTCTGAGCAAGCTTGCTGTACTGGCCATATAGGAAACACAGGAGAATAGAAGAGTGCTCTTTTCTCAAAAGCAGAGTGTGTTTTTTGTAAGGCGAGCTAACGTTTGTTTCCCAGTCCTAAATGGAGTTGAATCACATGCAGTTTCTTGTCCTACGAGCAAGAGTTTTTTTCTGGTAAGGAAAGTCACTATTGCGCTCCCATTTCCATACAAAGTGCAAATAGCACTCGCGTCTGTTCCCAGCAAGTACAGTGTATTGGACTGAAGGGGAGCTACTGTTCTCGTCAGTTTCCTAAGCAGAGTTGAACTAGATATGGCTCGTGTGTGTAGGAAGCACAGTTCTTTTGTTCTGAGCAAGCTCATTGTTCTGGCCCTATGTGAAACACAGTAGAGTAGAAGAGTGCTCTTTTCTCAAAAGCAGAGTGTGTTTGTTGTAAGGCGAGCTAGCGTTTTTTTCCCAGTCCTTAATAGAGTTGAATCCCATGCACTTTCTGGTCCTACGAGCAAGAGCTGTTTTCTGGTAAGAAGAGTCACTATTGCGCTTCCATTGCCATACACAGTGCAAATAGCACTCGCTTCTCTTCCCAGCAAGTACAGTGTATTGGACAGAATAGGAGATACTGTTCTTGTCAATTTTCTAAGCAGAGTTGAACTAGATATGGCCCGTGTGTGTAGGAAGCACAGTTCTTTTGTTCTGAGGAAGCTCACTGTTCTGGCCTTATAGGAAACACCGTAGAGTAGAAGAGTGCTCTTTTCTCAAAAGCAGAGTGTGTTTCTTGTAAGGTGAACTAGCGTTTGTTTCCCAGTCCTAAATGGAGTTGAATCCCATGCAGTATCTGGTCCTACAAGCAAGAGTTGTTTTCTGGTAAGAAGAGTCACTATTGCGCTCCCATTGTCATACACAGTGCAAATAGCACTGTCGTCTGTTCCCAGCAAGTACAGTGTATTGGACTGAAGAGGAGATACTGTTCTTGTCAGTTTCCTAAGCAGAGTTGAACTAGATATGGCCCATGTGTGTAGGAAGCACAGTTCTTTTGTTCTGAGCAAGCTCACTGTTCGGACACCATAGGAAACACAGTAGAGTAGAAGAGTGCTCTTTTCTCAAAAGCCGAGTGTGTTTCTTGTAAGGCAAGCTAGCGTTTGTTTCCCAGTCCTAAGTGGAGTTGAATCACATGCAGTTTCTGGTCCTACGAGCAAGAGTTGTTTTCTGGTAAGAATAGTCACTATTACTCTCCCATTGTCATACACAGTGCAAACAGCACTGGCGTCTGTTCCCAGCAAGTACAGTGTATTGGACTGAAGGGGATCTACTGTTCTTGTCAGTTTCCTAAGCGGAATTGACCTAGATATGGCCCGTGTGTGAAGGAAGCACAGTTCTTTTGTTCTGAGCAATCTCACTGTACTGGCACTATAGGAAACACAGCAGAGTAGAAGTGTGCTCTTTTCTCAAAAGCAGAGTGTATTTCTTGTAAGGCGAGCTAGCATTTGTTTCCCTGTCCTAAATGGAGTTGAATCACATGCAGTTTTTGGTCCAATGAGAAAGAGTTTTTTTCTGGTAAGGAAAGTCACAATTGCACTCCCATTTCCATACAAAGTGCAAATAGCACTCGTGTCTGTTCCCAGCAAGTACAGTGTATTGGACTGAAGAGGAGACACTGTTCTTGTCAGATCCTAAGCAGAGTTGAACTAGATATGGCCCGTGTGTGTAGGAAGCACAGTTCTTTTGTTCTGAGCAAGCTCACTGTTCTGGCCCTTGGGAAACACAGTAGAGTAGAAGAGTGCTCTTTTCTCAAAAGCAGAGTGTGTTTCTTGTAAGGCGAGATAGCGTTTGTTTCCCAGTCCTAAATGGAGTTGAATCCCATGCAGTTTCTGGTCCTACGAGCAAGAGATGTTTTCTGGTAAGAAGAGACACTATTACGCTCCCATTGTCATACACAGGGCAAATAGCACTGGCGTCTGTTCCCAGCATGTAGAGTGTATTGGACTGAAGAGGAGCTACTGTTCTTGTCAGTTTCCTAAGCAGAATTGAACTGGATATGGCCATGTGTGTAGGAAGCACAGTTCTTTTGTTCTGAGGAAGCTCACTGTTCTGGCATTATAGGAAACACCGTAGAGTAGAAGAGTGCTCTTTTCTCAAAAGCAGAGTGTGTTTCTTGTAATGTGAGCTAGCGTTTGTTTCCCAGTCCAAAATGGAGTTGAATCACATGCAGTTTCTGGTTGTACGAGCAAGAGTTGTTTTCTGGTAAGAAGAGTCACTATTGCGCTCCCTTTGCAATACACAGTGCAAATAGCACTGGCGTCTGTTCCCAGCAAGTACAGTGTATTGGAATGAAGAGGAGATACTGTTCTTGTCAGTTTCCTAAGCAGCGTTGAACTAGGTATGGCCCATGTGTGTAGGAAGCACAGTTCTTTTGTTCTGAGCAAGCTCACTGTTCGGACACCATAGGAAACACAGTAGAGTAGAAGTGTGCCCTTTTCTCATAAGCAGAGCGTGTTTCTTGTAAGGCGAGCTAGCATTTGTTTCCCAGTCCTAAGTGGAGTTGAATCACATGCAGTTTCTGGTCCTACGAGCAAGAGTTGTTTTCTGGTAAGGAGAGACACTATTGTGCTCCCATTGCTGTACACAGTGCAAATAGCACTGGCGTCTGTTCCCAGCAAGTACAGTGTATTGGACGGAAGAGGATCTACTGTTCTTGTCAGTTTCCTAAGCAGAATTGAACTAGATACGGCCCGTGTGTGAAGGAAGCACAGTTCTTTTGTTCTGAGCAAGCTCACTGTACTGGCCCTGTAGGAAACACAGCAGAGTAGAAGATTGCTCTTTTCTCAAAAGCAGAGTGTGTTTCTTGTAAGGTGAGCTAGCGTTTGTTTCCCAGTCCTAAATGGAGTTTAATCACATGCAGTTTTTGGTCCTATGAGCAAGAGTTGTTTTCTGGTAAGGAAAGTCACTATTGCGCTCCCATATCCATACAAAGTGCAAATAGCACTCGCGTCTGTTCCCAGCAAGTACAGTGTATTGGACTGAAGGGGAGCTACTGTTCTCGTCAGTTTCCTAAGCAGAGTTGAACTAGATATGGCTCGTGTGTGTAGGAAGCACAGTTCTTTTGTTCTGAGCAAGCTCACTGTTCTGGCCCTATGGGAAACACAGTAGAGTAGAAGAGTGCTCTTTTCTCAAAAGCAGAGTGTGTTTCTTGTAAGGCGAGATAGCGTTTGTTTCCCAGTCCTAAATGGAGTTGAATCCCATGCAGTTTCTGGTCCTACGAGCAAGAGATGTTTTCTGGTAAGAAGAGACACTATTGTGCTCCCATTGTCATACACAGGGCAAATGGCACTGGCGTCTGTTCCCAGCATGTAGAGTGTATTGGACTGAAGAGGAGCTACTGTTCTTGTCAGTTTCCTAAGCAGAATTGAACTGGATATGGCCATGTGTGTAGGAAGCACAGTTCTTTTGTTCTGAGGAAGCTCACTGTTCTGGCATTATAGGAAACACCGTAGAGTAGAAGAGTGCTCTTTTCTCAAAAGCAGAGTGTGTTTCTTGTAATGTGAGCTAGCGTTTGTTTCCCAGTCCTAAATGGAGTTGAATCACATGCAGTTTCTGGTTCTACGAGCAAGAGTTGTTTTCTGGTAAGAAGAGTCACTATTGCACTCCCATTGCAATACACAGTGCAAATAGCACTGGCGTCTGTTCCTAGCAAGTACAGTGTATTGGACTGAAGAGGAGATACTGTTCTTGTCAGTTTCCTAAGCAGAGTGAACTAGGTATGGCCCATGTGTGTAGGAAGCACAGTTCTTTGTTCTGAGCAAGCTCACTGTTCGGACACCATAGGAAACACAGTAGAGTAGAAGTGTGCCATTTTCTCAAAAGCAGAGCGTGTTTCTTGTAAGGCGAGCTAGCATTTGTTTCCCAGTCCTAAGTGGAGTTGAATCACATGCAGTTTCTGGTCCTACAAGCAAGAGTTGTTTACTGGTAAGGAGAGACACTATTGTGCTCCCATTGCTGTACACAGTGCAAATAGCACTGGCGTCTGTTCCCAGCAAGTACAGTGTATTGGACTGAAGAGGATCTACAGTTCTTGACAGTTCCCTAAGCAGAATTGAACTAGATATGGCCCGTGTGTGAAGGAAGCACAGTTCTTTTGTTCTGAGCAAGCTCACTGTACTGGCCCTATAGGAAACACAGCAGAGTAGAAGATTGCTCTTTCTCAAAAGCAGAGTATGTTTCTTGTAAGGAGAGCTAGCGTTTGTTTCCCAGTCCTAAATGGAGTTTAATCACATGCAGTTTTTGGTCCTATGAGCAAGAGTTGTTTTCTGGTAAGGAAAGTCACTATTGCGCTCCTATTTCCATACAAAGTGCAAATAGCACTCGCGTTTGTTCCCAGCAAGTACAGTGTATTGGACTGAAGGGGAGCTACTGTTCTCGTCAGTTTCCTAAGCAGAGTTGAACTAGATATGGCTCGTGTGGGTAGGAAGCACAGTTCTTTTGTTCTGAGAAAGCTCACTGTTCTGGCCCTATGGGAAACACAGTAGAGTAGAAGAGTGCTCTTTTCTCAAAAGCAGAGTGTGTTTCTTGTAAGGCGAGCTAGCGTTTTTTTCCCAGTACTAAATGGAGTTGAATCCCGTGCAGTTTCTGGTCCTAGGAGCAAGAGTTGTTTTCTGGTAAGAAGAGTCACTATTGCGCTTCCATTGCCATACACAGTGCAAATAGCACTCGCTTCTCTTCCCAGCAAATACAGTGTATTGGACAGAATAGGAGATACTGTTCTTGTCAGTTTCCTAAGCAGAGTTGAACTAGATATGGCCCGTGTGTGTAGGAAGCACAGTTCTTTTGTTCTGAGGAAGCTCACTGTTCTGGCCTTATAGGAAACACCGTAGAGTAGAAGAGTGCTCTTTTCTCAAAAGCAGAGTGTGTTTCTTCTAAGGTGAACTAGCGTTTGTTTCCCAGTCCTAAATGGAGTTGAATCCCATGCAGTATCTGGTCCTACGAGCAAGAGTTGTTTTCTGGTAAGAAGAGTCACTATTGCGCTCCCATTGCCATACACAGTGCAAATAGCACTGGCCTCTGTTCCCAGCAAGTACAGTGTATTGGACTGAAGAGGAGACACTGTTCTTGTCAGTTTCCTAAGCAGAGTTGAACTAGATATGGCCCATGTGTGTAGGAAGCACAGTTCTTTTGTTCTGAGCAAGCTCACTGTTCGGACACCATAGAAAACAAAGTAGAGTAGAAGAGTGCTCTTTTCTCAAAAGCCGAGTGTTTCTTGTAAGGTAAGCTAGCGTTTGTTTCCCAGTCCTAAATGGAGTTGAATCACATGCAGTTTCTGGTCCTACGAGCAAGAGTTGTTTTCTGGTAAGAATAGTCACTATTACTCTCCCTTTGTCATACACAGTGCAAACAGCACTGGCGTCTGTTCCCAGCAAGTACAGTGTATTGGACTGAAGAGGATCTACTGTTCTTGTCAGTTTCCTAAGCGGAATTGAACTAGATATGGCCCGTGTGTGAAGGAAGCACAGTTCTTTTGTTCTGAGCAAGCTCACTGTACTGGCACTATAGGAAACACAGCAGAGTAGAAGTGTGCTCTTTTCTCAAAAGCAGAGTGTGTTTCTTGTAAGGCGAGCTAGCATTTGTTTCCCAGTCCTAAATGGAGTTGAATCACATGCAGTTTTTGGTCCAATGAGAAAGAGTTGTTTTCTGGTAAGGAAAGTCACAATTGCGCTCCCATTTCCATACAAAGTGCAAATAGCACTCGCGTCTGTTCCCAGCAAGTACAGTGTATTGGACTGAAGGGGAGCTACTGTTCTCGTCAGTTTCCTAAGCAGAGTTGAACTAGATATGGCTCGTGTGGGTAGGAAGCACAGTTCTTTTGTTCTGAGAAAGCTCACTGTTCTGGCCCTATGGGAAACACAGTAGAGTAGAAGAGTGCTCTTTTCTCAAAAGCAGAGTGTGTTTCTTGTAAGGCGAGCTAGCGTTTTTTTCCCAGTCCTAAATGGAGTTGAATCCCGTGCAGTATCTGGTCCTAGGAGCAAGAGTTGTTTTCTGGTAAGAAGAGTCACTATTGCGCTTCCATTGCCATACACTGTGCAAATAGCACTGGCG
The DNA here is from genome assembly GCF_949786415.1 of Peromyscus eremicus. Classification (NCBI taxonomy): domain Eukaryota; kingdom Metazoa; phylum Chordata; class Mammalia; order Rodentia; family Cricetidae; genus Peromyscus; species Peromyscus eremicus. Next base: position 3,765 of record NW_026737248.1, on the reverse strand, counting down.
TCTGTTCCCAGCAAATACAGTGTATTGGACAGAATAGGAGATACTGTTCTTGTCAGTTTCCTAAGCAGAGTTGAACTAGATATGGCCCGTGTGTGTAGGAAGCACAGTTCTTTTGTTCTGAGGAAGCTCACTGTTCTGGCCTTATAGGAAACACCTTAGAGTAGAAGAGTACTCTTTTCTCAAAAGCAGATTGTGTTTCTTGTAAGGTGAACTAGCGTTTGTTTCCCAGTCCTAAATGGAGTTGAATCCCATGCAGTATCTGGTCCTACGAGCAAGAGTTGTTTTCTGGTAAGAAGAGTCACTATTGAGCTCCCATTGCCACACACAGTGCAAATAGCACTGGCGTCTGTTCCCAGCAAGTACAGTGTATTGGACTGAAGAGGAGACACTGTTCTTGTCAGTTTCCTAAGCAGAGTTGAACTAGATATGTCCCATGTGTGTAGGAAGCACAGTTCTTTTGTTCTGAGCAAGCTCACTGTTCGGACACAATAGGAAACACAGTAGAGTAGAAGAGTGCTCTTTTCTCAAAAGCCGAGTGTGTTTCTTGTAAGGCAAGCTAGCGTTTGTTTCCCAGTCCTAAATGGAGTTGAATCACATGCAGTTTCTGGTCCTACGAGCAAGAGTTGTTTTCTGGTAAGAATAGTCACTATTACTCTCCCTTTGTCATACACAGTGCAAACAGCACTGGCGTCTGTTCCCTGCAAGTACAGTGTATTGGACTGAAGAGGATCTACTGTTCTTGTCAGTTTCCTAAGCGGAATTGAACTAGATATGGCCCGTGTGTGAAGGAAGCACAGTTCTTTTGTTCTGAGCAAGCTCACTGTACTGGCACTATAGGAAACACAGCAGAGTAGAAGATTGCTCTTTTCTCAAAAGCAGAGTGTGTTTCTTGTAAGGCGAGATAGCATTTGTTTCCCAGTCCTAAATGGAGTTGAATCACATGCAGTTTCTGGTCCTACGAGCAAGAGTTGTTTTCTGGTAAGAATAGTCACTATTACTCTCCCATTGTCATACACAGTGCAAACAGCACTGGCGTCTGTTCCCAGCAAGTACAGTGTATTGGACTGAAGGGGATCTACTGTTCTTGTCAGTTTCCTAAGCGGAATTGACCTAGATATGGCCCGTGTGTGAAGGAAGCACAGTTCTTTTGTTCTGAGCAAGCTCACTGTACTGGCACTATAGGAAACACAGCAGAGTAGAAGTGTGCTCTTTTCTCAAAAGCAGAGTGTATTTCTTGTAAGGCGAGCTAGCATTTGTTTCCAAGTCCTAAATGGAGTTGAATCACATGCAGTTTTTGGTCCAATGAGAAAGAGTTGTTTTCTGGTAAGGAAAGTCACAATTGCACTCCCATTTCCATACAAAGTGCAAATAGCACTCGTGTCTGTTCCCAGCAAGTACAGTGTATTGGACTGAAGAGGAGCTACTGTTCTTGTCAGTTCCTAAGCAGAGTTGAACTAGATATGGCCCGTGTGTGTAGGAAGCACAGTTCTTTTGTTCTGAGCAAGCTCACTGTTCTGGCCCTATGGGAAACACAGTAGAGTAGAAGAGTGCTCTTTTCTCAAAAGCAGAGTGTTTCTTGTAAGGCGAGATAGCGTTTGTTTCCCAGTCCTAAATGGAGTTGAATCCCATGCAGTTTCTGGTCCTACGAGCAAGAGATGTTTTCTGGTAAGAAGAGACACTATTATGTTCCCATTGTCATACACAGGGCAAATAGCAGTGGCGTCTGTTCCCAGCATGTAGAGTGTATTGGACTGAAGAGGAGCTACTGTTCTTGTCAGTTTCCTAAGCAGAATTGAACTGGATATGGCCATATGTGTAGGAAGCACAGTTCTTATGTTCTGAGGAAGCTCACTGTTCTGGCATTATAGGAAACACCGTAGAGTAGAAGAGTGCTCTTTTCTCAAAAGCAGAGTGTGTTTCTTGTAAGGTGAACTTGCGTTTGTTTCCCAGTCCTAAATGGAGTTGAATCCCATGCAGTATCTGGTCCTACGAGCAAGAGTTGTTTTCTGGTAAGAAGAGTCACTATTGCGCTCCCATTGCCATACACAGTGCAAATAGCACTGGCCTCTGTTCCCAGCAAGTACAGTGTATTGGACTGAAGAGGAGACACTGTTCTTGTCAGTTTCCTAAGCAGAGTTGAACTAGATATGGCCCATGTGTGTAGGAAGCACAGTTCTTTTGTTCTGAGCAAGCTCACTGTTCGGACACCATAGGAAACACAGTAGAGTAGAAGTGTGCCATTTTCTCAAAAGCAGAGCGTGTTTCTTGTAAGGCGAGCTAGCATTTGTTTCCCAGTCCTAAGTGGAGTTGAATCACATGCAGTTTCTGGTCCTACAAGCAAGAGTTGTTTACTGGTAAGGAGAGACACTATTGTGCTCCCATTGCTGTACACAGTGCAAATAGCACTGGCGTCTGTTCCCAGCAAGTACAGTGTATTGGACTGAAGAGGATCTACAGTTCTTGACAGTTCCCTAAGCAGAATTGAACTAGATATGGCCCGTGTGTGAAGGAAGCACAGTTCTTTTGTTCTGAGCAAGCTCACTGTACTGGCCCTATAGGAAACACAGCAGAGTAGAAGATTGCTCTTTTCTCAAAAGCAGAGTATGTTTCTTGTAAGGAGAGCTAGCGTTTGTTTCCCCAGTCCTAAATGGAGTTTAATCACATGCAGTTTTTGGTCCTATGAGCAAGAGTTGTTTTCTGGTAAGGAAAGTCACTATTGCGCTCCTATTTCCATACAAAGTGCAAATAGCACTCGCGTTTGTTCCCAGCAAGTACAGTGTATTGGACTGAAGGGGAGCTACTGTTCTCGTCAGTTTCCTAAGCAGAGTTGAACTAGATATGGCTCGTGTGGGTAGGAAGCACAGTTCTTTTGTTCTGAGAAAGCTCACTGTTCTGGCCCTATGGGAAACACAGTAGAGTAGAAGAGTGCTCTTTTCTCAAAAGCAGAGTGTGTTTCTTGTAAGGCGAGCTAGCGTTTTTTTCCCAGTACTAAATGGAGTTGAATCCCGTGCAGTTTCTGGTCCTAGGAGCAAGAGTTGTTTTCTGGTAAGAAGAGTCACTATTGCGCTTCCATTGCCATACACAGTGCAAATAGCACTCGCTTCTCTTCCCAGCAAATACAGTGTATTGGACAGAATAGGAGATACTGTTCTTGTCAGTTTCCTAAGCAGAGTTGAACTAGATATGGCCCGTGTGTGTAGGAAGCACAGTTCTTTTGTTCTGAGGAAGCTCACTGTTCTGGCCTTATAGGAAACACCGTAGAGTAGAAGAGTGCTCTTTTCTCAAAAGCAGAGTGTGTTTCTTCTAAGGTGAACTAGCGTTTGTTTCCCAGTCCTAAATGGAGTTGAATCCCATGCAGTATCTGGTCCTACGAGCAAGAGTTGTTTTCTGGTAAGAAGAGTCACTATTGCGCTCCCATTGCCATACACAGTGCAAATAGCACTGGCCTCTGTTCCCAGCAAGTACAGTGTATTGGACTGAAGAGGAGACACTGTTCTTGTCAGTTTCCTAAGCAGAGTTGAACTAGATATGGCCCATGTGTGTAGGAAGCACAGTTCTTTTGTTCTGAGCAAGCTCACTGTTCGGACACCATAGAAAACAAAGTAGAGTAGAAGAGTGCTCTTTTCTCAAAAGCCGAGTGTGTTTCTTGTAAGGTAAGCTAGCATTTGTTTCCCAGTCCTAAATGGAGTTGAATCACATGCAGTTTCTGGTCCTACGAGCAAGAGTTGTTTTCTGGTAAGAATAGTCACTATTACTCTCCCTTTG
>NW_026737247.1:0-46037 GCF_949786415.1 Peromyscus eremicus | reverse complement strand
TTAGGACTGGGAAACAAACGCTAGCTCGCCTTGCAGAAACACACTCTGCTTTTGAGAAAACAGCACTCTTCTACTCTCCTGTGTTTCCTATAGGGCCAGAACAGTGAGCTTGCTCAGAACAAAAGAACTGTGCTTCCTACACACACGGGGCATATCTAGTTCAACTCTGCTTAGGAAACTGACAAGAACAGTAGCTTCTCTTCAGTCCAATACACTGTACTTGCTGGGAACAGACGCGAGTGCTATTTGCACTGTGTATGGCAATGGGAGCGCAATAGTGACTCTTCTTAGCAGAAAACAACTCTTGCTCGTAGGACCAGAAACTGCATGGGATTCAACTCCGTTTAGGACTGGGAAACAAACGCAAGCTCGCCTTGCAAGAAACACACTCTGCTTTTGAGAAAACAGCACTCTTCTACTCTCCTGTGTTTCCTATAGGGCCAGAACAGTGAGCTTGCTCAGAACAAAAGAACTGTGCTTCCCACACACACGGGGCATATCTAGTTCAACTCTGCTTAGGAAACTGACAAGAACAGTAGCTTCTCTTCAGTCCAATACACTGTACTTGCTGGGAACAGACGCGAGTGCTATTTGCACAGTGTATGGCAATGGGAGCGCAATAGTGACTCTTCTTAGCAGAAAACAACTCTTGCTCGTAGGAGCAGAAACTGCATGGGATTCAACTCCGTTTAGGACTGGGAAACAAACGCAAGCTCGCCTTGCAAGAAACACACTCTGCTTTTGAGAAAACAGCACTCTTCTACTCTCCTGTGTTTCCTATAGGGCCAGAACAGTGAGCTTGCTCAGAACAAAAGAACTGTGCTTCCCACACACACGGGGCATATCTAGTTCAACTCTGCTTAGGAAACTGACAAGAACAGTAGCTTCTCTTCAGTCCAATACACTGTACTTGCTGGGAACAGACGCGAGTGCTATTTGCACTGTGTATGGCAATGGGAGCGCAATAGTGACTCTTCTTAGCAGAAAACAACTCTTGCTCGTAGGACCAGAAACTGCATGGGATTCAACTCCGTTTAGGACTGGGAAACAAACGCTAGCTCGCCTTGCAAGAAACACACTCTGCTTTTGAGAAAACAGCACTCTTCTACTCTCCTGTGTTTCCTATAGGGCCAGAACATTGAGCTTGCTCAGAACAAAAGAACTGTGCTTCCTACACACACGGGGCATATCTAGTTCAACTCTGCTTAGGAAACTGACAAGAACAGTAGCTTCTCTTCAGTCCAATACACTGTACTTGCTGGGAACAGACGCGAGTGCTATTTGCACTGTGTATGGCAATGGGAGCGCAATAGTGACTCTTCTTAGCAGAAAACAACTCTTGCTCGTAGGAGCAGAAACTGCATGGGATTCAACTCCGTTTAGGACTGGGAAACAAACGCTAGCTCGCCTTGCAAGAAACACACTCTGCTTTTGAGAAAACAGCACTCTTCTACTCTCCTGTGTTTCCTATAGGGCCAGAACATTGAGCTTGCTCAGAACAAAAGAACTGTGCTTCCTACACACACGGGGCATATCTAGTTCAACTCTGCTTAGGAAACTGACAAGAACAGTAGCTTCTCTTCAGTCCAATACACTGTACTTGCTGGGAACAGACGCCAGTGCTATTTGCACTGTGTATGGCAATGGGAGCGCAAAAGTGACTCTTCTTAGCAGAAAACAACTCTTGCTCGTAGGACCAGAAACTGCATGGGATTCAACTCCGTTTAGGACTGGGAAACAAACGCAAGCTCGCCTTGCAAGAAACACACTCTGCTTTTGAGAAAACAGCACTCTTCTACTCTCCTGTGTTTCCTATAGGGCCAGAACATTGAGCTTGCTCAGAACAAAAGAACTGTGCTTCCCACACACACGGGGCATATCTAGTTCAACTCTGCTTAGGAAACTGACAAGAACAGTAGCTTCTCTTCAGTCCAATACACTGTACTTGCTGGGAACAGACGCGAGTGCTATTTGCACTGTGTATGGCAATGGGAGCGCAATAGTGACTCTTCTTAGCAGAAAACAACTCTTGCTCGTAGGACCAGAAACTGCATGGGATTCAACTCCGTTTAGGACTGGGAAACAAACGCTAGCTCGCCTTGCAAGAAACACACTCTGCTTTTGAGAAAACAGCACTCTTCTACTCTCCTGTGTTTCCTATAGGGCCAGAACATTGAGCTTGCTCAGAACAAAAGAACTGTGCTTCCTACACACGGGGCATATCTAGTTCAACTCTGCTTAGGAAACTGACAAGAACAGTAGCTTCTCTTCAGTCCAATACACTGTACTTGCTGGGAACAGATGCGAGTGCTATTTGCACTGTGTATGGCAATGGGAGCGCAATAGTGACTCTTCTTAGCAGAAAACAACTCTTGCTCGTAGGAGCAGAAACTGCATGGGATTCAACTCCGTTTAGGACTGGGAAACAAACGCTAGCTCGCCTTGCAAGAAACACACTCTGCTTTTGAGAAAACAGCACTCTTCTACTCTCCTGTGTTTCCTATAGGGCCAGAACATTGAGCTTGCTCAGAACAAAAGAACTGTGCTTCCTACACACACGGGGCATATCTAGTTCAACTCTGCTTAGGAAACTGACAAGAACAGTAGCTTCTCTTCAGTCCAATACACTGTACTTGCTGGGAACAGACGCCAGTGCTATTTGCACTGTGTATGGCAATGGGAGCGCAATAGTGACTCTTCTTAGCAGAAAACAACTCTTGCTCGTAGGACCAGAAACTGCATGGGATTCAACTCCGTTTAGGACTGGGAAACAAACGCTAGCTCGCCTTGCAAGAAACACACTCTGCTTTTGAGAAAACAGCACTCTTCTACTCTCCTGTGTTTCCTATAGGGCCAGAACATTGAGCTTGCTCAGAACAAAAGAACTGTGCTTCCTACACACACGGGGCATATCTAGTTCAACTCTGCTTAGGAAACTGACAAGAACAGTAGCTTCTCTTCAGTCCAATACACTGTACTTGCTGGGAACAGACGCCAGTGCTATTTGCACTGTGTATGGCAATGGGAGCGCAATAGTGACTCTTCTTAGCAGAAAACAACTCTTGCTCGTAGGACCAGAAACTGCATGGGATTCAACTCCGTTTAGGACTGGGAAACAAACGCAAGCTCGCCTTGCAAGAAACACACTCTGCTTTTGAGAAAACAGCACTCTTCTACTCTCCTGTGTTTCCTATAGGGCCAGAACAGTGAGCTTGCTCAGAACAAAAGAACTGTGCTTCCTACACACACGGGGCATATCTAGTTCAACTCTGCTTAGGAAACTGACAAGAACAGTAGCTTCTCTTCAGTCCAATACACTGTACTTGCTGGGAACAGACGCGAGTGCTATTTGCACTGTGTATGGCAATGGGAGCGCAATAGTGACTCTTCTTAGCAGAAAACAACTCTTGCTCGTAGGAGCAGAAACTACATGGGATTCAACTCCGTTTAGGACTGGGAAACAAATGCTAGCTCGCCTTGCAAGAAACACACTCTGCTTTTGAGAAAACAGCACTCTTCTACTCTCCTGTGTTTCCTATAGGGCCAGAACATTGAGCTTGCTCAGAACAAAAGAACTGTGCTTCCTACACACACGGGGCATATCTAGTTCAACTCTGCTTAGGAAACTGACAAGAACAGTAGCTTCTCTTCAGTCCAATACACTGTACTTGCTGGGAACAGACGCGAGTGCTATTTGCACTGTGTATGGCAATGGGAGCGCAATAGTGACTCTTCTTAGCAGAAAACAACTCTTGCTCGTAGGACCAGAAACTGCATGGGATTCAACTCCGTTTAGGACTGGGAAACAAACGCTAGCTCGCCTTGCAAGAAACACACTCTGCTTTTGAGAAAACAGCACTCTTCTACTCTCCTGTGTTTCCTATAGGACCAGAACAGTGAGCTTGCTCAGAACAAAAGAACTGTGCTTCCTACACACACGGGGCATATCTAGTTCAACTCTGCTTAGGAAACTGACAAGAACAGTAGCTTCTCTTCAGTCCAATACACTGTACTTGCTGGGAACAGACGCAAGTGCTATTTGCACTGTGTATGGCAATGGGAGCGCAATAGTGACTCTTCTTAGCAGAAAACAACTCTTGCTCGTAGGACCAGAAACTGCATGGGATTCAACTCCGTTTAGGACTGGGAAACAAACGCTAGCTCGCCTTGCAAGAAACACACTCTGCTTTTGAGAAAACAGCACTCTTCTACTCTCCTGTGTTTCCTATAGGGCCAGAACAGTGAGCTTGCTCAGAACAAAAGAACTGTGCTTCCTACACACACGGGGCATATCTATTTCAACTCTGCTTAGGAAACTGACAAGAACAGTAGCTTCTCTTCAGTCCAATACACTGTACTTGCTGGGAACAGACGCGAGTGCTATTTGCACTGTGTATGGCAATGGGAGCGCAATAGTGACTCTTCTTTGGAGAAAACAACTCTTGCTCGTAGGAGCAGAAACTGCATGGGATTCAACTCCGTTTAGGACTGGGAAACAAACGCTAGCTCGCCTTGCAAGAAACACACTCTGCTTTTGAGAAAACAGCACTCTTCTACTCTCCTGTGTTTCCTATAGGGCCAGAACATTGAGCTTGCTCAGAACAAAAGAACTGTGCTTCCTACACACACGGGGCATATCTAGTTCAACTCTGCTTAGGAAACTGACAAGAACAGTAGCTTCTCTTCAGTCCAATACACTGTACTTGCTGGGAACAGACGCGAGTGCTATTTGCACTGTGTATGGCAATGGGAGCGCAATAGTGACTCTTCTTAGCAGAAAACAACTCTTGCTCGTAGGACCAGAAACTGCATGGGATTCAACTCCGTTTAGGACTGGGAAACAAACGCTAGCTCGCCTTGCAAGAAACACACTCTGCTTTTGAGAAAACAGCACTCTTCTACTCTCCTGTGTTTCCTATAGGGCCAGAACATTGAGCTTGCTCAGAACAAAAGAACTGTGCTTCCTACACACACGGGGCATATCTAGTTCAACTCTGCTTAGGAAACTGACAAGAACAGTAGCTTCTCTTCAGTCCAATACACTGTACTTGCTGGGAACAGACGCCAGTGCTATTTGCACTGTGTATGGCAATGGGAGCACAATAGTGACTCTTCTTAGCAGAAAACAACTCTTGCTCGTAGGACCAGAAACTGCATGGGATTCAACTCCGTTTAGGACTGGGAAACAAACGCTAGCTCGCCTTGCAAGAAACACACTATGCTTTTGAGAAAACAGCACTCTTCTACTCTCCTGTGTTTCCTATAGGGCCAGAACAGTGAGCTTGCTCAGAACAAAAGAACTGTGCTTCCTACACACACGGGGCATATCTAGTTCAACTCTGCTTAGGAAACTGACAAGAACAGTAGCTTCTCTTCAGTCCAATACACTGTACTTCCTGGGAACAGACGCGAGTGCTATATGCACTGTGTATGAAAATGGGAGCGCAATAGTGACTCTTCTTAGCAGAAAACAACTCTTGCTCGTAGGAGCAGAAACTGCATGGGATTCAACTCCGTTTAGGACTGGGAAACAAACGCTAGCTCGCCTTGCAAGAAACACACTCTGCTTTTGAGAAAACAGCACTCTTCTACTCTCCTGTGTTTCCTATAGGGCCAGAACATTGAGCTTGCTCAGAACAAAAGAACTGTGCTTCCTACACACACGGGGCATATCTAGTTCAACTCTGCTTAGGAAACTGACAAGAACAGTAGCTTCTCTTCAGTCCAATACACTGTACTTGCTGGGAACAGACGCCAGTGCTATTTGCACTGTGTATGGCAATGGGAGCGCAATAGTGACTCTTCTTAGCAGAAAACAACTCTTGCTCGTAGGACCAGAAACTGCATGGGATTCAACTCCGTTTAGGACTGGGAAACAAACGCAAGCTCGCCTTGCAAGAAACACACTCTGCTTTTGAGAAAACAGCACTCTTCTACTCTCCTGTGTTTCCTATAGGGCCAGAACAGTGAGCTTGCTCAGAACAAAAGAACTGTGCTTCCTACACACACGGGGCATATCTAGTTCAACTCTGCTTAGGAAACTGACAAGAACAGTAGCTTCTCTTCAGTCCAATACACTGTACTTGCTGGGAACAGACGCGAGTGCTATTTGCACTGTGTATGGCAATGGGAGCGCAATAGTGACTCTTCTTTGGAGAAAACAACTCTTGCTCGTAGGAGCAGAAACTGCATGGGATTCAACTCCGTTTAGGACTGGGAAACAAATGCTAGCTCGCCTTGCAAGAAACACACTCTGCTTTTGAGAAAACAGCACTCTTCTACTCTCCTGTGTTTCCTATAGGGCCAGAACATTGAGCTTGCTCAGAACAAAAGAACTGTGCTTCCTACACACACGGGGCATATCTAGTTCAACTCTGCTTAGGAAACTGACAAGAACAGTAGCTTCTCTTCAGTCCAATACACTGTACTTGCTGGGAACAGACGCGAGTGCTATTTGCACTGTGTATGGCAATGGGAGCGCAATAGTGACTCTTCTTAGCAGAAAACAACTCTTGCTCGTAGGACCAGAAACTGCATGGGATTCAACTCCGTTTAGGACTGGGAAACAAACGCTAGCTCACCTTGCAAGAAACACACTCTGCTTTTGAGAAAACAGCACTCTTCTACTCTCCTGTGTTTCCTATAGGGCCAGAACATTGAGCTTGCTCAGAACAAAAGAACTGTGCTTCCTACACACACGGGGCATATCTAGTTCAACTCTGCTTAGGAAACTGACAAGAACAGTAGCTTCTCTTCAGTCCAATACACTGTACTTGCTGGGAACAGACGCCAGTGCTATTTGCACTGTGTATGGCAATGGGAGCGCAATAGTGACTCTTCTTAGCAGAAAACAACTCTTGCTCGTAGGACCAGAAACTGCATGGGATTCAACTCCGTTTAGGACTGGGAAACAAACGCTAGCTCGCCTTGCAAGAAACACACTCTGCTTTTGAGAAAACAGCACTCTTCTACTCTCCTGTGTTTCCTATAGGGCCAGAACAGTGAGCTTGCTCACAACAAAAGAACTGTGCTTCCTACACACACGGGGCATATCTAGTTCAACTCTGCTTAGGAAACTGACAAGAACAGTAGCTTCTCTTCAGTCCAATACACTGTACTTGCTGGGAACAGACGCGAGTGCTATTTGCACTGTGTATGGCAATGGGAGCGCAATAGTGACTCTTCTTTGCAGAAAACAACTCTTGCTCGTAGGAGCAGAAACTGCATGGGATTCAACTCCGTTTAGGACTGGGAAACAAACGCTAGCTCGCCTTGCAAGAAACACACCCTGCTTTTGAGAAAACAGCACTCTTCTACTCTCCTGTGTTTCCTATAGGGCCAGAACATTGAGCTTGCTCAGAACAAAAGAACTGTGCTTCCTACACACACGGGGCATATCTAGTTCAACTCTGCTTAGGAAACTGACAAGAACAGTAGCTTCTCTTCAGTCCAATACACTGTACTTGCTGGGAACAGACGCGAGTGCTATTTGCACTGTGTATGGCAATGGGAGCGCAATAGTGACTCTTCTTAGCAGAAAACAACTCTTGCTCGTAGGAGCAGAAACTGCATGGGATTCAACTCCGTTTAGGACTGGGAAACAAACGCTAGCTCGCCTTGCAAGAAACACACTCTGCTTTTGAGAAAACAGCACTCTTCTACTCTCCTGTGTTTCCTATAGGGCCAGAACATTGAGCTTGCTCAGAACAAAAGAACTGTGCTTCCTACACACACGGGGCATATCTAGTTGAACTCTGCTTAGGAAACTGACAAGAACAGTAGCTTCTCTTCAGTCCAATACACTGTACTTGCTGGGAACAGACGCCAGTGCTATTTGCACTGTGTATGGCAATGGGAGCGCAATAGTGACTCTTCTTAGCAGAAAACAACTCTTGCTCGTAGGACCAGAAACTGCATGGGATTCAACTCCGTTTAGGACTGGGAAACAAACGCTAGCTCGCCTTGCAAGAAAAACACTCTGCTTTTGAGAAAACAGCACTCTTCTACTCTCCTGTGTTTCCTATAGGGCCAGAACAGTGAGCTTGCTCACAACAAAAGAACTGTGCTTCCTACACACACGGGGCATATCTAGTTCAACTCTGCTTAGGAAACTGACAAGAACAGTAGCTTCTCTTCAGTCCAATACACTGTACTTGCTGGGAACAGACGCCAGTGCTATTTGCACTGTGTATGGCAATGGGATCGCAATAGTGACTCTTCTTAGCAGAAAACAACTCTTGCTCGTAGGAGCAGAAACTGCATGGGATTCAACTCCGTTTAGGACTGGGAAACAAACGCTAGCTCGCCTTGCAAGAAACACACTCTGCTTTTGAGAAAACAGCACTCTTCTACTCTCCTGTGTTTCCTATAGGGCCAGAACATTGAGCTTGCTCAGAACAAAAGAACTGTGCTTCCTACACACACGGGGCATATCTAGTTCAACTCTGCTTAGGAAACTGACAAGAACAGTAGCTTCTCTTCAGTCCAATACACTGTACTTGCTGGGAACAGACGCGAGTGCTATTTGCACTGTGTATGGCAATGGGAGCGCAATAGTGACTCTTCTTAGCAGAAAACAACTCTTGCTCGTAGGACCAGAAACTGCATGGGATTCAACTCCGTTTAGGACTGGGAAACAAACGCTAGCTCGCCTTGCAAGAAACACACTCTGCTTTTGAGAAAACAGCACTCTTCTACTCTCCTGTGTTTCCTATAGGGCCAGAACATTGAGCTTGCTCAGAACAAAAGAACTGTGCTTCCTACACACACGGGGCATATCTAGTTGAACTCTGCTTAGGAAACTGACAAGAACAGTAGCTTCTCTTCAGTCCAATACACTGTACTTGCTGGGAACAGACGCGAGTGCTATTTGCACTGTGTATGGCAATGGGAGCGCAATAGTGACTCTTCTTAGCAGAAAACAACTCTTGCTCGTAGGACCAGAAACTGCATGGGATTCACCTCCGTTTAGGACTGGGAAACAAACGCTAGCTCGCCTTGCAAGAAACACACTCTGCTTTTGAGAAAACAGCACTCTTCTACTCTCCTGTGTTTCCTATAGGGCCAGAACAGTGAGCTTGCTCAGAACAAAAGAACTGTGCTTCCTACAAACAGGGGGCATATCTAGTTCAACTCTGCTTAGGAAACTGACAAGAACAGTAGCTTCTCTTCAGTCCAATACACTGTACTTGCTGGGAACAGACGCGAGTGCTATATGCACTGTGTATGAAAATGGGAGCGCAATAGTGACTCTTCTTAGCAGAAAACAACTCTTGCTCGTAGGACCAGAAACTGCATGGGATTCAACTCCGTTTAGGACTGGGAAACAAACGCTAGCTCGCCTTACAAAAAACACAGTCTGCTTTTGAGAAAACAGCACTCTTCTACTCTCCTGTGTTTCCTATAGGGCCAGAACATTGAGCTTGCTCAGAAGAAAAGAACTGTGCTTCCTACACACACGGGGCATATCTAGTTCAACTCTGCTTAGGAAACTGACAAGAACAGTAGCTTCTCTTCAGTCCAATACACTGTACTTGCTGGGAACAGAAGCGAGTGCTATTTGCACTGTGTATGGCAATGGGAGCGCAATAGTGACTCTTCTTAGCAGAAAACAACTCTTGCTCGTAGGACCAGAAACTGCATGGGATTCAACTCCGTTTAGGACTGGGAAACAAACGCTAGCTCGCCTTGCAAGAAACACACTCTGCTTTTGAGAAAACAGCACTCTTCTACTCTCCTGTGTTTCCTATAGGGCCAGAACATTGAGCTTGCTCAGAACAAAAGAACTGTGCTTCCTACACACACGGGGCATATCTAGTTCAACTCTGCTTAGGAAACTGACAAGAACAGTAGCTTCTCTTCAGTCCAATACACTGTACTTGCTGGGAACAGACGCGAGTGCTATTTGCACTGTGTACGGCAATGGGAGCACAATAGTGACTCTTCTTAGCAGAAAACAACTCTTGCTCGTAGGAGCAGAAACTGCATGGGATTCAACTCCATTTAGGACTGGGAAACAAACGCTAGCTCGCCTTGCAAGAAACACACTCTGCTTTTGAGAAAACAGCACTCTTCTACTCTCCTGTGTTTCCTATAGGGCCAGAACATTGAGCTTGCTCAGAACAAAAGAACTGTGCTTCCTACACACACGGGGCATATCTAGTTCAACTCTGCTTAGGAAACTGACAAGAACAGTAGCTTCTCTTCAGTCCAATACACTGTACTTGCTGGGAACAGACCCGAGTGCTATTTGCACTGTGTATGGCAATGGGAGCGCAATAGTGACTCTTCTTTGGAGAAAACAACTCTTGCTCGTAGGAGCAGAAACTGCATGGGATTCAACTCCGTTTAGGACTGGGAAACAAACGCTAGCTCGCCTTGCAAGAAACTCACTCTGCTTTTGAGAAAACAGCACTCTTCTACTCTCCTGTGTTTCCTATAGGGCCAGAACATTGAGCTTGCTCAGAACAAACGAACTGTGCTTCCTACACACACGGGGCATATCTAGATCAACTCTGCTTAGGAAACTGACAAGAACAGTAGCTTCTCTTCAGTCCAATACACTGTACTTGCTGGGAACAGACGCCAGTGCTATTTGCACTGTGTATGGCAATGGGAGCACAATAATGACTCTTCTTAGCAGAAAACAACTCTTGCTTGGAGGACCAGAAACTGCATGGGATTCAATTCCGTTTAGGACTGGGAAACAAACGCAAGCTCGCCTTGCAAGAAACACACTCTGCTTTTGAGAAAACAGCACTCTTCTACTCTCCTGTGTTTCCTATAGGGCCAGAACAGTGAGCTTGCTCAGAACAAAAGAACTGTGCTTCCTACACACACGGGGCATATCTAGTTCAACTCTGCTTAGGAAACTGACCAGAACAGTAGCTTCTATTCAGTCCAATACACTGTACTTGCTGGGAACAGACGCCAGTGCTATTTGCACTGTGTATGGCAATGGGAGCGCAATAGTGACTCTTCTTTGGAGAAAACAACTCTTGCTCGTAGGAGCAGAACCTCATGGGATTCAACTCCGTTTAGGACTGGGAAACAAACGCTAGCTCGCCTTGCAAGAAACACACTCTGCTTTTGAGAAAACAGCACTCTTCTACTCTCCTGTGTTTCCTATAGGGCCAGAACATTGAGCTTGCTCAGAACAAAAGAACTGTGCTTCCTACACACTCGGGGCATATCTAGTTCAACTCTGCTTAGGAAACTGACAAGAACAGTAGCTTCTCTTCAGTCCAATACACTGTACTTGCTGGGAACAGACGCGAGTGCTATTTGCACTGTGTATGGCAATGGGAGCGCAATAGTGACTCTTCTTAGCAGAAAACAACTCTTGCTCGTAGGACCAGAAACTGCATGGGATTCAACTCCGTTTAGGACTGGGAAACAAACGCTAGCTCGCCTTGCAAGAAACACACTCTGCTTTTGAGAAAACAGCACTCTTCTACTCTCCTGTGTTTCCTATAGGGCCAGAACATTGAGCTTGCTCAGAACAAAAGAACTGTGCTTCCTACACACACGGGGCATATCTAGTTCAACTCTGCTTAGGAAACTGACAAGAACAGTAGCTTCTCTTCAGTCCAATACACTGTACTTGCTGGGAACAGACGCGAGTGCTATTTGCACTGTGTATGGCATGGGAGCGCAATAGTGACTCTTCTTAGCAGAAAACAACTCTTGCTCGTAGGACTAGAAACTGCATGGGATTCAACTCCGTTTAGGACTGGGAAACAAACGCTAGCTCGCCTTGCAAGAAACACACTCTGCTTTTGAGAAAACAGCACTCTTCTACTCTCCTGTGTTTCCTATAGGGCCAGAACAGTGAGCTTGCTCACAACAAAAGAACTGTGCTTCCTACACACACGAGGCATATCTAGTTCAACTCTGCTTAGGAAACTGACAAGAACAGTAGCTTCTCTTCAGTCCAATACACTGTACTTGCTGGGAACAGACGTGAGTGCTATTTGCACTGTGTATGGCAATGGGAGCGCAATAGTGACTCTTCTTAGCAGAAAACAACTCTTGCTCGTAGGACCAGAAACTGCATGGGATTCAACTCCGTTTAGGACTGGGAAACAAACGCTAGCTCGCCTTGCAAGAAACACACTCTGCTTTTGAGAAAACAGCACTCTTCTACTCTCCTGTGTTTCCTATAGGGCCAGAACATTGAGCTTGCTCAGAACAAAAGAACTGTGCTTCCCACACACACGGGGCATATCTAGTTCAACTCTGCTTAGGAAACTGACAAGAACAGTAGCTTCTCTTCAGTCCAATACACTGTACTTGCTGGGAACAGACGCGAGTGCTATTTGCACTGTGTATGGCAATGGGAGCACAATAGTGACTCTTCTTAGCAGAAAACAACTCTTGCTCATAGGACCAGAAACTGCATGGGATTCAACTCCGTTTAGGACTGGGAAACAAACGCTAGCTCGCCTTGCAAGAAACACACTCTGCTTTTGAGAAAAAAGCACTCTTCTACTCTCCTGTGTTTCCTATAGGGCCAGAACATTGAGCTTGCTCAGAACAAAAGAACTGTGCTTCCCACACACACGGGGCATATCTAGTTCAACTCTGCTTAGGAAACTGACAAGAACAGTAGCTTCTCTTCAGTCCAATACACTGTACTTGCTGGGAACAGACGCGAGTGCTATTTGTACTGTGTATGGCAATGGGAGCACAATAGTGACTCTTCTTAGCAGAAAACAACTCTTGCTCGTAGGACCAGAAACTGCATGGGATTCAACTCCGTTTAGGACTGGGAAACAAACGCTAGCTCGCCTTGCAAGAAACACACTCTGCTTTTGAGAAAACAGCACTCTTCTACTCTCCTGTGTTTCCTATAGGACCAGAACAGTGAGCTTGCTCAGAACAAAAGAACTGTGCTTCCTACACACACGGGGCATATCTAGTTCAACTCTGCTTAGGAAACTGACAAGAACAGTAGCTTCTCTTCAGTCCAATACACTGTACTTGCTGGGAACAGACGCGAGTGCTATTTGCACTGTGTATGACAATGGGAGCGCAATAGTGACTCTTCTTAGCAGAAAACAACTCTTGCTCGTAGGACTAGAAACTGCATGGGATTCAACTCCGTTTAGGACTGGAAAACAAACGCTAGCTCGCCTTGCAAGAAACACACTCTGCTTTTGAGAAAACAGCACTCTTCTACTCTCCTGTGTTTCCTATAGGGCCAGAACATTGAGCTTGCTCAGAACAAAAGAACTGTGCTTCCTACACACACGGGGCATATCTAGTTCAACTCTGCTTAGGAAACTGACAAGAACAGTAGCTTCTCTTCAGTCCAATACACTGTACTTGCTGGGAACAGACGCCAGTGCTATTTGCACTGTGTATGGCAATGGGAGCGCAATAGTGACTCTTCTTAGCAGAAAACAACTCTTGCTCGTAGGACCAGAAACTGCATGGGATTCAACTCCGTTTAGGACTGGGAAACAAACGCTAGCTCGCCTTGCAAGAAACACACTCTGCTTTTGAGAAAACAGCACTCTTCTACTCTCCTGTGTTTCCTATAGGGCCAGAACATTGAGCTTGCTCAGAACAAACGAACTGTGCTTCCTACACACACGGGGCATATCTAGATCAACTCTGCTTAGGAAACTGACAAGAACAGTAGCTTCTCTTCAGTCCAATACACTGTACTTGCTGGGAACAGACGCCAGTGCTATTTGCACTGTGTATGGCAATGGGAGCGCAATAGTGACTCTTCTTAGCAGAAAACAACTCTTGCTCGTAGGACCAGAAACTGCATGGGATTCAACTCCGTTTAGGACTGGGAAACAAATGCAAGCTCGCCTTGCAAGAAACACACTCTGCTTTTGAGAAAACAGCACTCTTCTACTCTCCTGTGTTTCCTATAGGGCCAGAACAGTGAGCTTGCTCACAACAAAAGAACTGTGCTTCCTACACACACGAGGCATATCTAGTTCAACTCTGCTTAGGAAACTGACAAGAACAGTAGCTTCTCTTCAGTCCAATACACTGTACTTGCTGGGAACAGACGTGAGTGCTATTTGCACTGTGTATGGCAATGGGAGCGCAATAGTGACTCTTCTTAGCAGAAAACAACTCTTGCTCGTAGGACCAGAAACTGCATGGGATTCAACTCCGTTTAGGACTGGGAAACAAACGCTAGCTCGCCTTGCAAGAAACACACTCTGCTTTTGAGAAAACAGCACTCTTCTACTCTCCTGTGTTTCCTATAGGGCCAGAACATTGAGCTTGCTCAGAACAAAAGAACTGTGCTTCCCACACACACGGGGCATATCTAGTTCAACTCTGCTTAGGAAACTGACAAGAACAGTAGCTTCTCTTCAGTCCAATACACTGTACTTGCTGGGAACAGACGCGAGTGCTATTTGCACTGTGTATGGCAATGGGAGCACAATAGTGACTCTTCTTAGCAGAAAACAACTCTTGCTCATAGGACCAGAAACTGCATGGGATTCAACTCCGTTTAGGACTGGGAAACAAACGCTAGCTCGCCTTGCAAGAAACACACTCTGCTTTTGAGAAAAAAGCACTCTTCTACTCTCCTGTGTTTCCTATAGGGCCAGAACATTGAGCTTGCTCAGAACAAAAGAACTGTGCTTCCCACACACACGGGGCATATCTAGTTCAACTCTGCTTAGGAAACTGACAAGAACAGTAGCTTCTCTTCAGTCCAATACACTGTACTTGCTGGGAACAGACGCGAGTGCTATTTGTACTGTGTATGGCAATGGGAGCACAATAGTGACTCTTCTTAGCAGAAAACAACTCTTGCTCGTAGGACCAGAAACTGCATGGGATTCAACTCCGTTTAGGACTGGGAAACAAACGCTAGCTCGCCTTGCAAGAAACACACTCTGCTTTTGAGAAAACAGCACTCTTCTACTCTCCTGTGTTTCCTATAGGACCAGAACAGTGAGCTTGCTCAGAACAAAAGAACTGTGCTTCCTACACACACGGGGCATATCTAGTTCAACTCTGCTTAGGAAACTGACAAGAACAGTAGCTTCTCTTCAGTCCAATACACTGTACTTGCTGGGAACAGACGCGAGTGCTATTTGCACTGTGTATGACAATGGGAGCGCAATAGTGACTCTTCTTAGCAGAAAACAACTCTTGCTCGTAGGACTAGAAACTGCATGGGATTCAACTCCGTTTAGGACTGGGAAACAAACGCTAGCTCGCCTTGCAAGAAACACACTCTGCTTTTGAGAAAACAGCACTCTTCTACTCTCCTGTGTTTCCTATAGGGCCAGAACATTGAGCTTGCTCAGAACAAAAGAACTGTGCTTCCTACACACACGGGGCATATCTAGTTCAACTCTGCTTAGGAAACTGACAAGAACAGTAGCTTCTCTTCAGTCCAATACACTGTACTTGCTGGGAACAGACGCCAGTGCTATTTGCACTGTGTATGGCAATGGGAGCGCAATAGTGACTCTTCTTAGCAGAAAACAACTCTTGCTCGTAGGACCAGAAACTGCATGGGATTCAACTCCGTTTAGGACTGGGAAACAAACGCTAGCTCGCCTTGCAAGAAACACACTCTGCTTTTGAGAAAACAGCACTCTTCTACTCTCCTGTGTTTCCTATAGGGCCAGAACATTGAGCTTGCTCAGAACAAACGAACTGTGCTTCCTACACACACGGGGCATATCTAGATCAACTCTGCTTAGGAAACTGACAAGAACAGTAGCTTCTCTTCAGTCCAATACACTGTACTTGCTGGGAACAGACGCCAGTGCTATTTGCACTGTGTATGGCAATGGGAGCGCAATAGTGACTCTTCTTAGCAGAAAACAACTCTTGCTTGTAGGACCAGAAACTGCATGGGATTCAACTCCGTTTAGGACTGGGAAACAAATGCAAGCTCGCCTTGCAAGAAACACACTCTGCTTTTGAGAAAACAGCACTCTTCTACTCTCCTGTGTTTCCTATAGGGCCAGAACAGTGAGCTTGCTCAGAACAAAAGAACTGTGCTTCCTACACACACGGGGCATATCTAGTTCAACTCTGCTTAGGAAACTGACAAGAACAGTAGCTTCTCTTCAGTCCAATACACTGTACTTGCTGGGAACAGACGCGAGTGCTATTTGCACTGTGTATGGCAATGGGAGCGCAATAGTGACTCTTCTTTGGAGAAAACAACTCTTGCTCGTAGGACCAGAAACTGCATGGGATTCAACTCCGTTTAGGACTGGGAAACAAACGCTAGCTCGCCTTGCAAGAAACACACTCTGCTTTTGAGAAAACAGCACTCTTCTACTCTCCTGTGTTTCCTATAGGGCCAGAACAGTGAGCTTGCTCACAACAAAAGAACTGTGCTTCAAACACACACGGGGCATATCAGTTCAACTCTGCTTAGGAAACTGATAAGAACAGTAGCTTCTCTTCAGTCCAATACAATGTACTTGCTGGGAACAGACGCCAGTGCTATTTGCACTGTGTATGGCAATGGGAGCGCAATAGTGACTCTTCTTAGCAGAAAACAACTCTTGCTCGTAGGACCAGAAACTGCATGGGATTCAACTCCGTTTAGGACTGGGAAACAAACGCTAGCTCGCCTTGCAAGAAACACACTCTGCTTTTGAGAAAACAGCACTCTTCTACTCTCCTGTGTTTCCTATAGGGCCAGAACATTGAGCTTGCTCAGAACAAAAGAACTGTGCTTCCCACACACACGGGGCATATCTAGTTCAACTCTGCTTAGGAAACTGACAAGAACAGTAGCTTCTCTTCAGTCCAATACACTGTACTTGCTGGGAACAGACGCGAGTGCTATTTGTACTGTGTATGGCAATGGGAGCACAATAGTGACTCTTCTTAGCAGAAAACAACTCTTGCTCGTAGGACCAGAAACTGCATGGGATTCAACTCCGTTTAGGACTGGGAAACAAACGCTAGCTCGCCTTGCAAGAAACACACTCTGCTTTTGAGAAAACAGCACTCTTCTACTCTCCTGTGTTTCCTATAGGACCAGAACAGTGAGCTTGCTCAGAACAAAAGAACTGTGCTTCCTACACACACGGGGCATATCTAGTTCAACTCTGCTTAGGAAACTGACAAGAACAGTAGCTTCTCTTCAGTCCAATACACTGTACTTGCTGGGAACAGACGCGAGTGCTATTTGCACTGTGTATGACAATGGGAGCGCAATAGTGACTCTTCTTAGCAGAAAACAACTCATGCTCGTAGGACCACAAACTGCATGGGATTCAACTCCGTTTAGGACTGGGAAACAAACGCTAGCTCGCCTTGCAAGAAACACACTCTGCTTTTGAGAAAACAGCACTCTTCTACTCTCCTGTGTTTCCTATAGGGCCAGAACATTGAGCTTGCTCAGAACAAAAGAACTGTGCTTCCTACACACACGGGGCATATCTAGTTCAATTCTGCTTAGGAAACTGACAAGAACAGTAGCTTCTCTTCAGTCCAATACACTGTACTTGCTGGGAACAGACGCGAGTGCTATTTGCACTGTGTATGGCAATGGGAGCGCAATAGTGACTCTTCTTTGGAGAAAACAACTCTTGCTAGTAGGAGCAGAAACTGCATGGGATTCAACTCCGTTTAGGACTGGGAACAAACGCTAGCTCGCCTTGCAAGAAACACACTCTGCTTTTGAGAAAACAGCACTCTTCTACTCTCCTGTGTTTCCTATAGGGCCAGAACATTGAGCTTGCTCAGAACAAAAGAACTGTGCTTCCTACACACACGGGGCATATCTAGTTCAACTCTGCTTAGGAAACTGACAAGAACAGTAGCTTCTCTTCAGTCCAATACACTGTACTTGCTGGGAACAGACGCGAGTGCTATTTGCACTGTGTATGGCAATGGGAGCACAATAGTGACTCTTCTTAGCAGAAAACAACTCTTGCTCGTAGGACCAGAAACTGCATGGGATTCAACTCCGTTTAGGACTGGGAAACAAACGCTAGCTCGCCTTGCAAGAAACACACTCTGCTTTTGAGAAAACAGCACTCTTCTACTCTCCTGTGTTTCCTATAGGGCCAGAACATTGAGCTTGCTCAGAACAAAAGAACTGTGCTTCCTACACACACGGGGCATATCTAGTTCAACTCTGCTTAGGAAACAGACAAGAACAGTAGCTTCTCTTCAGTCCAATACACTGTACTTGCTGGGAACAGACGCCAGTGCTATTTGCACTGTGTATGGCAATGGGAGCGCAATAGTGACTCTTCTTAGCAGAAAACAACTCTTGCTCGTAGGACCAGAAACTGCATGGGATTCAACTCCGTTTAGGACTGGGAAACAAACGCTAGCTCGCCTTGCAAGAAACACACTCTGCTTTTGAGAAAACAGCACTCTTCTACTCTCCTGTGTTTCCTATAGGGCCAGAACATTGAGCTTGCTCAGAACAAAAGAACTGTGCTTCCTACACACACGGGGCATATCTAGTTCAACTCTGCTTAGGAAACTGACAAGAACAGTAGCTTCTCTTCAGTCCAATACACTGTACTTGCTGGGAACAGACGCCAGTGCTATTTGCACTGTGTATGGCAATGGGAGCGCAATAGTGACTCTTCTTAGCAGAAAACAACTCTTGCTCGTAGGACCAGAAACTGCATGGGATTCAACTCCGTTTAGGACTGGGAAACAAACGCTAGCTCGCCTTGCAAGAAACACACTCTGCTTTTGAGAAAACAGCACTCTTCTACTCTCCTGTGTTTCCTATAGGGCCAGAACATTGAGCTTGCTCAGAACAAACGAACTGTGCTTCCTACACACACGGGGCATATCTAGATCAACTCTGCTTAGGAAACTGACAAGAACAGTAGCTTCTCTTCAGTCCAATACACTGTACTTGCTGGGAACAGACGCCAGTGCTATTTGCACTGTGTATGGCAATGGGAGCGCAATAGTGACTCTTCTTAGCAGAAAACAACTCTTGCTTGTAGGACCAGAAACTGCATGGGATTCAACTCCGTTTAGGACTGGGAAACAAACGCAAGCTCGCCTTGCAAGAAACACACTCTGCTTTTGAGAAAACAGCACTCTTCTACTCTCCTGTGTTTCCTATAGGGCCAGAACAGTGAGCTTGCTCAGAACAAAAGAACTGTGCTTCCTACACACACGGGGCTTATCTAGTTCAACTCTGCTTAGGAAACTGACAAGAACAGTAGCTTCTCTTCAGTCCAATACACTGTACTTGCTGGGAACAGACGCGAGTGCTATTTGCACTGTGTATGGCAATGGGAGCGCAATAGTGACTCTTCTTTGGAGAAAACAACTCTTGCTCGTAGGACCAGAAACTCATGGGATTCAACTCCGTTTAGGACTGGGAAACAAACGCTAGCTCGCATTGCAAGAAACACACTCTGCTTTTGAGAAAACAGCACTCTTCTACTCTCCTGTGTTTCCTATAGGGCCAGAACAGTGAGCTTGCAAACAACAAAAGAACTGTGCTTCAAACACACACGGGGCATATCAGTTCAACTCTGCTTAGGAAACTGATAAGAACAGTAGCTTCTCTTCAGTCCAATACAATGTACTTGCTGGGAACAGACGCCAGTGCTATTTGCACTGTGTATGGCAATGGGAGCGCAATAGTGACTCTTCTTAGCAGAAAACAACTCTTGCTCGTAGGACCAGAAACTGCATGGGATTCAACTCCGTTTAGGACTGGGAAACAAACGCTAGCTCGCCTTGCAAGAAACACACTCTGCTTTTGAGAAAACAGCACTCTTCTACTCTCCTGTGTTTCCTATAGGGCCAGAACATTGAGCTTGCTCAGAACAAAAGAACTGTGCTTCCCACACACACGGGGCATATCTAGTTCAACTCTGCTTAGGAAACTGACAAGAACAGTAGCTTCTCTTCAGTCCAATACACTGTACTTGCTGGGAACAGACGCGAGTGCTATTTGTACTGTGTATGGCAATGGGAGCACAATAGTGACTCTTCTTAGCAGAAAACAACTCTTGCTCGTAGGACCAGAAACTGCATGGGATTCAACTCCGTTTAGGACTGGGAAACAAACGCTAGCTCGCCTTGCAAGAAACACACTCTGCTTTTGAGAAAACAGCACTCTTCTACTCTCCTGTGTTTCCTATAGGACCAGAACAGTGAGCTTGCTCAGAACAAAAGAACTGTGCTTCCTACACACACGGGGCATATCTAGTTCAACTCTGCTTAGGAAACTGACAAGAACAGTAGCTTCTCTTCAGTCCAATACACTGTACTTGCTGGGAACAGACGCGAGTGCTATTTGCACTGTGTATGACAATGGGAGCGCAATAGTGACTCTTATTAGCAGAAAACAACTCATGCTCGTAGGACCACAAACTGCATGGGATTCAACTCCGTTTAGGACTGGGAAACAAACGCTAGCTCGCCTTGCAAGAAACACACTCTGCTTTTGAGAAAACAGCACTCTTCTACTCTCCTGTGTTTCCTATAGGGCCAGAACATTGAGCTTGCTCAGAACAAAAGAACTGTGCTTCCTACACACACGGGGCATATCTAGTTCAATTCTGCTTAGGAAACTGACAAGAACAGTAGCTTCTCTTCAGTCCAATACACTGTACTTGCTGGGAACAGACGCGAGTGCTATTTGCACTGTGTATGGCAATGGGAGCGCAATAGTGACTCTTCTTTGGAGAAAACAACTCTTGCTAGTAGGAAAAGAAACTGCATGGGATTCAACTCCGTTTAGGACTGGGAACAAACGCTAGCTCGCCTTGCAAGAAACACACTCTGCTTTTGAGAAAACAGCACTCTTCTACTCTCCTGTGTTTCCTATAGGGCCAGAACATTGAGCTTGCTCAGAACAAAAGAACTGTGCTTCCTACACACACGGGGCATATCTAGTTCAACTCTGCTTAGGAAACTGACAAGAACAGTAGCTTCTCTTCAGTCCAATACACTGTACTTGCTGGGAACAGACGCGAGTGCTATTTGCACTGTGTATGGCAATGGGAGCACAATAGTGACTCTTCTTAGCAGAAAACAACTCTTGCTCGTAGGACCAGAAACTGCATGGGATTCAACTCCGTTTAGGACTGGGAAACAAACGCTAGCTCGCCTTGCAAGAAACAC
This sequence comes from Peromyscus eremicus, assembly GCF_949786415.1. Classification (NCBI taxonomy): domain Eukaryota; kingdom Metazoa; phylum Chordata; class Mammalia; order Rodentia; family Cricetidae; genus Peromyscus; species Peromyscus eremicus. The sequence goes on along the minus strand of NW_026737247.1, from coordinate 24,959 downwards.
ACTCTGCTTTTGAGAAAACAGCACTCTTCTACTCTCCTGTGTTTCCTATAGGGCCAGAACATTGAGCTTGCTCAGAACAAAAGAACTGTGCTTCCTACACACACGGGGCATATCTAGTTCAACTCTGCTTAGGAAACAGACAAGAACAGTAGCTTCTCTTCAGTCCAATACACTGTACTTGCTGGGAACAGACGCCAGTGCTATTTGCACTGTGTATGGCAATGGGAGCGCAATAGTGACTCTTCTTAGCAGAAAACAACTCTTGCTCGTAGGACCAGAAACTGCATGGGATTCAACTCCGTTTAGGACTGGGAAACAAACGCTAGCTCGCCTTGCAAGAAACACACTCTGCTTTTGAGAAAACAGCACTCTTCTACTCTCCTGTGTTTCCTATAGGGCCAGAACATTGAGCTTGCTCAGAACAAAAGAACTGTGCTTCCTACACACACGGGGCATATCTAGTTCAACTCTGCTTAGGAAACTGACAAGAACAGTAGCTTCTCTTCAGTCCAATACACTGTACTTGCTGGGAACAGACGCCAGTGCTATTTGCACTGTGTATGGCAATGGGAGCGCAATAGTGACTCTTCTTAGCAGAAAACAACTCTTGCTCGTAGGACCAGAAACTGCATGGGATTCAACTCCGTTTAGGACTGGGAAACAAACGCTAGCTCGCCTTGCAAGAAACACACTCTGCTTTTGAGAAAACAGCACTCTTCTACTCTCCTGTGTTTCCTATAGGGCCAGAACATTGAGCTTGCTCAGAACAAACGAACTGTGCTTCCTACACACACGGGGCATATCTAGATCAACTCTGCTTAGGAAACTGACAAGAACAGTAGCTTCTCTTCAGTCCAATACACTGTACTTGCTGGGAACAGACGCCAGTGCTATTTGCACTGTGTATGGCAATGGGAGCGCAATAGTGACTCTTCTTAGCAGAAAACAACTCTTGCTTGTAGGACCAGAAACTGCATGGGATTCAACTCCGTTTAGGACTGGGAAACAAACGCAAGCTCGCCTTGCAAGAAACACACTCTGCTTTTGAGAAAACAGCACTCTTCTACTCTCCTGTGTTTCCTATAGGGCCAGAACAGTGAGCTTGCTCAGAACAAAAGAACTGTGCTTCCTACACACACGGGGCTTATCTAGTTCAACTCTGCTTAGGAAACTGACAAGAACAGTAGCTTCTCTTCAGTCCAATACACTGTACTTGCTGGGAACAGACGCGAGTGCTATTTGCACTGTGTATGGCAATGGGAGCGCAATAGTGACTCTTCTTTGGAGAAAACAACTCTTGCTCGTAGGACCAGAAACTCATGGGATTCAACTCCGTTTAGGACTGGGAAACAAACGCTAGCTCGCATTGCAAGAAACACACTCTGCTTTTGAGAAAACAGCACTCTTCTACTCTCCTGTGTTTCCTATAGGGCCAGAACATTGAGCTTGCTCAGAACAAAACAACTGTGCTTCCTACACACACGGGGCATATCTAGTTCAACTCTGCTTAGGAAACTGACAAGAACAGTAGCTTCTCTTCAGTCCAATACACTGTACTTGCTGGGAACAGACGCGAGTGCTATATGCACTGTGTATGAAAATGGGAGCGCAATAGTGACTCTTCTTAGCAGAAAACAACTCTTGCTCGTAGGACCAGAAACTGCATGGGATTCAACTCCTTTTAGGACTGGGAAACAAACGCTAGCTCGCCTTACAAAAAACACAGTCTGCTTTTGAGAAAACAGCACTCTTCTACTCTCCTGTGTTTCCTATAGGGCCAGAACAGTGAGCTTGCTCAGAACAAAAGAACTGTGCTTCCTACACACACGGGGCATATCTAGTTCAACTCTGCTTAGGAAACTGACAAGAACAGTAGCTTCTCTTCAGTCCAATACACTGTACTTGCTGGGAACAGACGCGAGTGCTATTTGCACTGTGTATGGCAATGGGAGCGCAATAGTGACTCTTCTTAGCAGAAAACAACTCTTGCTCATAGGACCAGAAACTGCATGGGATTCAACTCCGTTTAGGACTGGGAAACAAACGCTAGCTCGCCTTGCAAGAAACACACTCTGCTTTTGAGAAAACAGCACTCTTCTACTCTCCTGTGTTTCCTATAGGGCCAGAACATTGAGCTTGCTCAGAACAAAAGAACTGTGCTTCCTACACACACGGGGCATATCTAGTTCAACTCTGCTTAGGAAACTGACAAGAACAGTAGCTTCTCTTCAGTCCAATACACTGTACTTGCTGGGAACAGACGCGAGTGCTATTTGCACTGTGTATGGCAATGGGAGCGCAATAGTGACTCTTCTTTGGAGAAAACAACTCTTGCTAATAGGAGCAGAAACTGCATGGGATTCAACTCCGTTTAGGAATGGGAACAAACGCTAGCTCGCCTTGCAAGAAACACACTCTGCTTTTGAGAAAACAGCACTCTTCTACTCTCCTGTGTTTCCTATAGGGCCAGAACATTGAGCTTGCTCAGAACAAAAGAACTGTGCTTCCTACACACACGGGGCATATCTAGTTCAACTCTGCTTAGGAAACTGACAAGAACAGTAGCTTCTCTTCAGTCCAATACACTGTACTTGCTGGGAACAGACGCGAGTGCTATTTGCACTGTGTATGGCAATGGGAGCGCAATAGTGACTCTTCTTTGGAGAAAACAACTCTTGCTCATAGGACCAGAAACTGCATGGGATTCAACTCCGTTTAGGACTGGGAAACAAACGATAGCTCGCCTTGCAAGAAACACACTCTGCTTTTGAGAAAACAGCACTCTTCTACTCTCCTGTGTTTCCTATAAGGCCAGAACAGTGAGCTTGCTCACAACAAAAGAACTGTGCTTCAAACACACACGGGGCATATCAGTTCAACTCTGCTTAGGAAACTGACAAGAACAGTAGCTTCTCTTCAGTCCAATACACTGTACTTGCTGGGAACAGACGCCAGTGCTATTTGCACTGTGTATGGCAATGGGAGCGCAATAGTGACTCTTCTTTGGAGAAAACAACTCTTGCTCGTAGGACCAGAAACTGCATGGGATTCAACTCCGTTTAGGACTGGGAAACAAACGATAGCTCGCCTTGCAAGAAACACACTCTGCTTTTGAGAAAACAGCACTCTTCTACTCTCCTGTGTTTCCTATAAGGCCAGAACAGTGAGCTTGCTCACAACAAAAGAACTGTGCTTCAAACACACACGGGGCATATCAGTTCAACTCTGCTTAGGAAACTGACAAGAACAGTAGCTTCTCTTCAGTCCAATACACTGTACTTGCTGGGAACAGACGCCAGTGCTATTTGCACTGTGTATGGCAATGGGAGCGCAATAGTGACTCTTCTTAGCAGAAAACAACTCTTGCTCGTAGGACCAGAAACTGCATGGGATTCAACTCCGTTTAGGACTGGGAAACAAACGCTAGCTCGCCTTGCAAGAAACACACTCTGCTTTTGAGAAAACAGCACTCTTCTACTCTCCTGTGTTTCCTATAGGGCCAGAACATTGAGCTTGCTCAGAACAAAAGAACTGTGCTTCCCACACACACGGGGCATATCTAGTTCAACTCTGCTTAGGAAACTGACAAGAACAGTAGCTTCTCTTCAGTCCAATACACTGTACTTGCTGGGAACAGACGCGAGTGCTATTTGCACTGTGTATGGCAATGGGAGCACAATAGTGACTCTTCTTAGCAGAAAACAACTCTTGCTCGTAGGACCAGAAACTGCATGGGATTCAACTCCATTTAGGACTGGGAAACAAACGCTAGCTCGCCTTACAAAAAACACAGTCTGCTTTTGAGAAAACAGCACTCTTCTACTCTCCTGTGTTTCCTATAGGGCCAGAACATTGAGCTTGCTCAGAACAAAAGAACTGTGCTTCCTACACACACGGGGCATATCTAGTTCAACTCTGCTTAGGAAACTGACAAGAACAGTAGCTTCTCTTCAGTCCAATACACTGTACTTGCTGGGAACAGACGCGAGTGCTATTTGCACTGTGTATGGCAATGGGAGCGCAATAGTGACTCTTCTTAGCAGAAAACAACTCTTGCTCATAGGACCAGAAACTGCATGGGATTCAACTCCGTTTAGGACTGGGAAACAAACGCTAGCTCGCCTTGCAAGAAACACACTCTGCTTTTGAGAAAACAGCACTCTTCTACTCTCCTGTGTTTCCTATAGGGCCAGAACATTGAGCTTGCTCAGAACAAAAGAACTGTGCTTCCTACACACACGGGGCATATCTAGTTCAACTCTGCTTAGGAAACTGACAAGAACAGTAGCTTCTCTTCAGTCCAATACACTGTACTTGCTGGGAACAGACGCGAGTGCTATTTGCACTGTGTATGGCAATGGGAGCGCAATAGTGACTCTTCTTAGCAGAAAACAACTCTTGCTCGTAGGACCAGAAACTGCATGGGATTCAACTCCGTTTAGGACTGGGAAACAAACGCTAGCTCGCCTTGCAAGAAACACACTCTGCTTTTGAGAAAACAGCACTCTTCTACTCTCCTGTGTTTCCTACAGGGCCAGAACATTGAGCTTGCTCAGAACAAACGAACTGTGCTTCCTACACACACGGGGCATATCTAGATCAACTCTGCTTAGGAAACTGACAAGAACAGTAGCTTCTCTTCAGTCCAATACACTGTACTTGCTGGGAACAGACGCCAGTGCTATTTGCACTGTGTATGGCAATGGGAGCGCAATAGTGACTCTTCTTAGCAGAAAACAACTCTTGCTCGTAGGACCAGAAACTGCATGGGATTCAACTCCGTTTAGGACTGGGAAACAAACGCTAGCTCGCCTTGCAAGAAACACACTCTGCTTTTGAGAAAACAGCACTCTTCTACTCTCCTGTGTTTCCTATAGGGCCAGAACAGTGAGCTTGCTCAGAACAAAAGAACTGTGCTTCCTACACACACGGGGCATATCTAGTTCAACTCTGCTTAGGAAACTGACAAGAACAGTAGCTTCTCTTCAGTCCAATACACTGTACTTGCTGGGAACAGATGCGAGTGCTATTTGCACTGTGTATGGCAATGGGAGCGCAATAGTGACTCTTCTTTGGAGAAAACAACTCTTGCTCGTAGGAGCAGAAACTCATGGGATTCAACTCCGTTTAGGACTGGGAAACAAACGCTAGCTCGCCTTGCAAGAAACACACTCTGCTTTTGAGAAAACAGCACTCTTCTACTCTCCTGTGTTTCCTATAGGGCCAGAACATTGAGCTTGCTCAGAACAAAAGAACTGTGCTTCCTACACACACGGGGCATATCTAGTTCAACTCTGCTTAGGAAACTGACAAGAACAGTAGCTTCTCTTCAGTCCAATACACTGTACTTGCTGGGAACAGACGCCAGTGCTATTTGCACTGTGTATGGCAATGGGAGCGCAATAGTGACTCTTCTTAGCAGAAAACAACTCTTGCTCGTAGGACCAGAAACTGCATGGGATTCAACTCCGTTTAGGACTGGGAAACAAACGATAGCTCGCCTTGCAAGAAACACACTCTGCTTTTGAGAAAACAGCACTCTTCTACTCTCCTGTGTTTCCTATAGGGCCAGAACAGTGAGCTTGCTCAGAACAAAAGAACTGTGCTTCCTACACACACGGGGCATATCTAGTTCAACTCTGCTTAGGAAACTGACAAGAACAGTAGCTTCTCTTCAGTCCAATACACTGTACTTGCTGGGAACAGACACGAGTGCTATTTGCACTGTGTATGGCAATGGGAGCGCAATAGTGACTCTTCTTTGGAGAAAACAACTCTTGCTCGTAGGACCAGAAACTGCATGGGATTAAACTCCGTTTAGGACTGGGAAACAAACGCTAGCTCGCCTTGCAAGAAACACACTCTGCTTTTGAGAAAACAGCACTCTTCTACTCTCCTGTGTTTCCTATAGGGCCAGAACATTGAGCTTGCTCAGAACAAAAGAACTGTGCTTCCTACACACACGGGGCATATCTAGTTCAACTCTGCTTAGGAAACTGACAAGAACAGTAGCTTCTCTTCAGTCCAATACACTGTACTTGCTGGGAACAGACGCGAGTGCTATTTGCACTGTGTATGGCAATGGGAGCGCAATAGTGACTCTTCTTTGGAGAAAACAACTCTTGCTCGTAGGACCAGAAACTGCATGGGATTCAACTCCGTTTAGGACTGGGAAACAAACGATAGCTCGCCTTGCAAGAAACACACTCTGCTTTTGAGAAAACAGCACTCTTCTACTCTCCTGTGTTTCCTATAAGGCCAGAACAGTGAGCTTGCTCACAACAAAAGAACTGTGCTTCAAACACACACGGGGCATATCAGTTCAACTCTGCTTAGGAAACTGACAAGAACAGTAGCTTCTCTTCAGTCCAATACACTGTACTTGCTGGGAACAGACGCCAGTGCTATTTGCACTGTGTATGGCAATGGGAGCGCAATAGTGACTCTTCTTAGCAGAAAACAACTCTTGCTCGTAGGACCAGAAACTGCATGGGATTCAACTCCGTTTAGGACTGGGAAACAAACGCTAGCTCGCCTTGCAAGAAACACACTCTGCTTTTGAGAAAACAGCACTCTTCTACTCTCCTGTGTTTCCTATAGGGCCAGAACATTGAGCTTGCTCAGAACAAAAGAACTGTGCTTCCCACACACACGGGGCATATCTAGTTCAACTCTGCTTAGGAAACTGACAAGAACAGTAGCTTCTCTTCAGTCCAATACACTGTACTTGCTGGGAACAGACGCGAGTGCTATTTGCACTGTGTATGGCAATGGGAGCACAATAGTGACTCTTCTTAGCAGAAAACAACTCTTGCTCGTAGGACCAGAAACTGCATGGGATTCAACTCCATTTAGGACTGGGAAACAAACGCTAGCTCGCCTTACAAAAAACACAGTCTGCTTTTGAGAAAACAGCACTCTTCTACTCTCCTGTGTTTCCTATAGGGCCAGAACATTGAGCTTGCTCAGAACAAAAGAACTGTGCTTCCTACACACACGGGGCATATCTAGTTCAACTCTGCTTAGGAAACTGACAAGAACAGTAGCTTCTCTTCAGTCCAATACACTGTACTTGCTGGGAACAGACGCGAGTGCTATTTGCACTGTGTATGGCAATGGGAGCGCAATAGTGACTCTTCTTAGCAGAAAACAACTCTTGCTCATAGGACCAGAAACTGCATGGGATTCAACTCCGTTTAGGACTGGGAAACAAACGCTAGCTCGCCTTGCAAGAAACACACTCTGCTTTTGAGAAAACAGCACTCTTCTACTCTCCTGTGTTTCCTATAGGGCCAGAACATTGAGCTTGCTCAGAACAAAAGAACTGTGCTTCCTACACACACGGGGCATATCTAGTTCAACTCTGCTTAGGAAACTGACAAGAACAGTAGCTTCTCTTCAGTCCAATACACTGTACTTGCTGGGAACAGACGCGAGTGCTATTTGCACTGTGTATGGCAATGGGAGCGCAATAGTGACTCTTCTTAGCAGAAAACAACTCTTGCTCGTAGGACCAGAAACTGCATGGGATTCAACTCCGTTTAGGACTGGGAAACAAACGCTAGCTCGCCTTGCAAGAAACACACTCTGCTTTTGAGAAAACAGCACTCTTCTACTCTCCTGTGTTTCCTACAGGGCCAGAACATTGAGCTTGCTCAGAACAAACGAACTGTGCTTCCTACACACACGGGGCATATCTAGATCAACTCTGCTTAGGAAACTGACAAGAACAGTAGCTTCTCTTCAGTCCAATACACTGTACTTGCTGGGAACAGACGCCAGTGCTATTTGCACTGTGTATGGCAATGGGAGCGCAATAGTGACTCTTCTTAGCAGAAAACAACTCTTGCTCGTAGGACCAGAAACTGCATGGGATTCAACTCCGTTTAGGACTGGGAAACAAACGCTAGCTCGCCTTGCAAGAAACACACTCTGCTTTTGAGAAAACAGCACTCTTCTACTCTCCTGTGTTTCCTATAGGGCCAGAACAGTGAGCTTGCTCAGAACAAAAGAACTGTGCTTCCTACACACACGGGGCATATCTAGTTCAACTCTGCTTAGGAAACTGACAAGAACAGTAGCTTCTCTTCAGTCCAATACACTGTACTTGCTGGGAACAGATGCGAGTGCTATTTGCACTGTGTATGGCAATGGGAGCGCAATAGTGACTCTTCTTTGGAGAAAACAACTCTTGCTCGTAGGAGCAGAAACTCATGGGATTCAACTCCGTTTAGGACTGGGAAACAAACGCTAGCTCGCCTTGCAAGAAACACACTCTGCTTTTGAGAAAACAGCACTCTTCTACTCTCCTGTGTTTCCTATAGGGCCAGAACATTGAGCTTGCTCAGAACAAAAGAACTGTGCTTCCTACACACACGGGGCATATCTAGTTCAACTCTGCTTAGGAAACTGACAAGAACAGTAGCTTCTCTTCAGTCCAATACACTGTACTTGCTGGGAACAGACGCCAGTGCTATTTGCACTGTGTATGGCAATGGGAGCGCAATAGTGACTCTTCTTAGCAGAAAACAACTCTTGCTCGTAGGACCAGAAACTGCATGGGATTCAACTCCGTTTAGGACTGGGAAACAAACGATAGCTCGCCTTGCAAGAAACACACTCTGCTTTTGAGAAAACAGCACTCTTCTACTCTCCTGTGTTTCCTATAGGGCCAGAACAGTGAGCTTGCTCAGAACAAAAGAACTGTGCTTCCTACACACACGGGGCATATCTAGTTCAACTCTGCTTAGGAAACTGACAAGAACAGTAGCTTCTCTTCAGTCCAATACACTGTACTTGCTGGGAACAGACACGAGTGCTATTTGCACTGTGTATGGCAATGGGAGCGCAATAGTGACTCTTCTTTGGAGAAAACAACTCTTGCTCGTAGGACCAGAAACTGCATGGGATTAAACTCCGTTTAGGACTGGGAAACAAACGCTAGCTCGCCTTGCAAGAAACACACTCTGCTTTTGAGAAAACAGCACTCTTCTACTCTCCTGTGTTTCCTATAGGGCCAGAACATTGAGCTTGCTCAGAACAAAAGAACTGTGCTTCCTACACACACGGGGCATATCTAGTTCAACTCTGCTTAGGAAACTGACAAGAACAGTAGCTTCTCTTCAGTCCAATACACTGTACTTGCTGGGAACAGACGCGAGTGCTATTTGCACTGTGTATGGCAATGGGAGCGCAATAGTGACTCTTCTTTGGAGAAAACAACTCTTGCTCGTAGGACCAGAAACTGCATGGGATTCAACTCCGTTTAGGACTGGGAAACAAACGATAGCTCGCCTTGCAAGAAACACACTCTGCTTTTGAGAAAACAGCACTCTTCTACTCTCCTGTGTTTCCTATAGGGCCAGAACAGTGAGCTTGCTCACAACAAAAGAACTGTGCTTCCTACACACACGGGGCATATCTAGTTCAACTCTGCTTAGGAAACTGACAAGAACAGTAGCTTCTCTTCAGTCCAATACACTGTACTTGCTGGGAACAGACGCCAGTGCTATTTGCACTGTGTATGGCAATGGGAGCGCAATAGTGACTCTTCTTAGCAGAAAACAACTCTTGCTCGTAGGACCAGAAACTGCATGGGATTCAACTCCGTTTAGGACTGGGAAACAAACGCTAGCTCGCCTTGCAAGAAACACACTCTGCTTTTGAGAAAACAGCACTCTTCTACTCTCCTGTGTTTCCTATAGGGCCAGAACATTGAGCTTGCTCAGAACAAAAGAACTGTGCTTCCCACACACACGGGGCATATCTAGTTCAACTCTGCTTAGGAAACTGACAAGAACAGTAGCTTCTCTTCAGTCCAATACACTGTACTTGCTGGGAACAGACGCGAGTGCTATTTGCACTGTGTATGGCAATGGGAGCACAATAGTGACTCTTCTTAGCAGAAAACAACTCTTGCTCGTAGGACCAGAAACTGCATGGGATTCAACTCCGTTTAGGACTGGGAAACAAACGCTAGCTCGCCTTGCAAGAAACACACTCTGCTTTTGAGAAAACAGCACTCTTCTACTCTCCTGTGTTTCCTATAGGACCAGAACAGTGAGCTTGCTCAGAACAAAAGAACTGTGCTTCCTACACACACGGGGCATATCTAGTTCAACTCTGCTTAGGAAACTGACAAGAACAGTAGCTTCTCTTCAGTCCAATACACTGTACTTGCTGGGAACAGACGCGAGTGCTATTTGCACTGTGTATGGCAATGGGAGCGCAATAGTGACTCTTCTTAGCAGAAAACAACTCTTGCTCATAGGACCAGAAACTGCATGGGATTCAACTCCGTTTAGGACTGGGAAACAAACGCTAGCTCGCCTTGCAAGAAACACACTCTGCTTTTGAGAAAACAACACTCTTCTACTCTCCTGTGTTTCCTATAGGGCCAGAACATTGAGCTTGCTCAGAACAAAAGAACTGTGCTTCCTACACACACGGGGCATATCTAGTTCAACTCTGCTTAGGAAACTGACCAGAACAGTAGCTTCTCTTCAGTCCAATACACTGTACTTGCTTGGAACAGACGCGCGTGCTATTTGCACTGTGTATGGCAATGGGAGCGCAATAGTGACTCTTCTTAGCAGAAAACAACTCTTGCTCGTAGGACCAGAAACTGCATGGGATTCAACTCCGTTTAGGACTGGGAAACAAACGCTAGCTCGCCTTGCAAGAAACACACTCTGCTTTTGAGAAAACAGCACTCTTCTACTCTCCTGTGTTTCCTACAGGGCCAGAACATTGAGCTTGCTCAGAACAAACGAACTGTGCTTCCTACACACACGGGGCATATCTAGTTCAACTCTGCTTAGGAAACTGACAAGAACAGTAGCTTCTCTTCAGTCCAATACACTGTACTTGCTGGGAACAGACGCCAGTGCTATTTGCACTGTGTATGGCAATGGGAGCGCAATAGTGACTCTTCTTAGCAGAAAACAACTCTTGCTCGTAGGACCAGAAACTGCATGGGATTCAACTCCGTTTAGGACTGGGAAACAAATGCTAGCTCGCCTTGCAAGAAACACACTCTGCTTTTGAGAAAACAGCACTCTTCTACTCTCCTGTGTTTCCTATAGGGCCAGAACATTGAGCTTGCTCAGAACAAAAGAACTGTGCTTCCTACACACACGGGGCATATCTAGTTCAACTCTGCTTAGGAAACTGACAAGAACAGTAGCTTCTCTTCAGTCCAATACACGGTACTTGCTGGGAACAGACGCGAGTGCTATTTGCACTGTGTATGGCAACGGGAGCCCAATAGTGACTCTTCTTTGGAGAAAACAACTCTTGCTCGTAGGACCAGAAACTGCATGGGATTCAACTCCGTTTAGGACTGGGAAACAAACGATAGCTCGCCTTGCAAGAAACACACTCTGCTTTTGAGAAAACAGCACTATTCTACTCTCCTGTGTTTCCTATAGGGCCAGAACAGTGAGCTTGCTCACAACAAAAGAACTGTGCTTCCTACAAACACGGGGCATATCTAGTTCAACTCTGCTTAGGAAACTGACAAGAACAGTAGCTTCTCTTCAGTCCAATACACTGTACTTGCTGGGAACAGACACGAGTGCTATTTGCACTGTGTATGGCAATGGGAGCGCAATAGTGACTCTTCTTTGGAGAAAACAACTCTTGCTCGTAGGACCAGAAACTGCATGGGATTAAACTCCGTTTAGGACTGGGAAACAAACGCTAGCTCGCCTTGCAAGAAACACACTCTGCTTTTGAGAAAACAGCACTCTTCTACTCTCCTGTGTTTCCTATAGGGCCAGAACATTGAGCTTGCTCAGAACAAAAGAACTGTGCTTCCTACACACACGGGGCATATCTAGTTCAACTCTGCTTAGGAAACTGACAAGAACAGTAGCTTCTCTTCAGTCCAATACACTGTACTTGCTGGGAACAGACGCGAGTGCTATTTGCACTGTGTATGGCAATGGGAGCGCAATAGTGACTCTTCTTTGGAGAAAACAACTCTTGCTCGTAGGACCAGAAACTGCATGGGATTCAACTCCGTTTAGGACTGGGAAACAAACGATAGCTCGCCTTGCAAGAAACACACTCTGCTTTTGAGAAAACAGCACTCTTCTACTCTCCTGTGTTTCCTATAGGGCCAGAACAGTGAGCTTGCTCACAACAAAAGAACTGTGCTTCCTACACACACGGGGCATATCTAGTTCAACTCTGCTTAGGAAACTGACAAGAACAGTAGCTTCTCTTCAGTCCAATACACTGTACTTGCTGGGAACAGACGCGAGTGCTATTTGCACTGTGTATGGCAATGGGAGCGCAATAGTGACTCTTCTTAGCAGAAAACAACTCTTGCTCGTAGGACCAGAAACTGCATGGGATTCAACTCCGTTTAGGACTGGGAAACAAACGCTAGCTCGCCTTGCAAGAAACACACTCTGCTTTTGAGAAAACAGCACTCTTCTACTCTCCTGTGTTTCCTATAGGGCCAGAACATTGAGCTTGCTCAGAACAAAAGAACTGTGCTTCCCACACACACGGGGCATATCTAGTTCAACTCTGCTTAGGAAACTGACAAGAACAGTAGCTTCTCTTCAGTCCAATACACTGTACTTGCTGGGAACAGACGCGAGTGCTATTTGCACTGTGTATGGCAATGGGAGCACAATAGTGACTCTTCTTAGCAGAAAACAACTCTTGCTCGTAGGACCAGAAACTGCATGGGATTCAACTCCGTTTAGGACTGGGAAACAAACGCTAGCTCGCCTTGCAAGAAACACACTCTGCTTTTGAGAAAACAGCACTCTTCTACTCTCCTGTGTTTCCTATAGGACCAGAACAGTGAGCTTGCTCAGAACAAAAGAACTGTGCTTCCTACACACACGGGGCATATCTAGTTCAACTCTGCTTAGGAAACTGACAAGAACAGTAGCTTCTCTTCAGTCCAATACACTGTACTTGCTGGGAACAGACGCCAGTGCTATTTGCACTGTGTATGGCAATGGGAGCGCAATAGTGACTCTTCTTAGCAGAAAACAACTCTTGCTCATAGGACCAGAAACTGCATGGGATTCAACTCCGTTTAGGACTGGGAAACAAACGCTAGCTCGCCTTGCAAGAAACACACTCTGCTTTTGAGAAAACAACACTCTTCTACTCTCCTGTGTTTCCTATAGGGCCAGAACATTGAGCTTGCTCAGAACAAAAGAACTGTGCTTCCTACACACACGGGGCATATCTAGTTCAACTCTGCTTAGGAAACTGACCAGAACAGTAGCTTCTCTTCAGTCCAATACACTGTACTTGCTTGGAACAGACGCGAGTGCTATTTGCACTGTGTATGGCAATGGGAGCGCAATAGTGACTCTTCTTAGCAGAAAACAACTCTTGCTCGTAGGACCAGAAACTGCATGGGATTCAACTCCGTTTAGGACTGGGAAACAAACGCTAGCTCGCCTTGCAAGAAACACACTCTGCTTTTGAGAAAACAGCACTCTTCTACTCTCCTGTGTTTCCTACAGGGCCAGAACATTGAGCTTGCTCAGAACAAACGAACTGTGCTTCCTACACACACGGGGCATATCTAGTTCAACTCTGCTTAGGAAACTGACAAGAACAGTAGCTTCTCTTCAGTCCAATACACTGTACTTGCTGGGAACAGACGCCAGTGCTATTTGCACTGTGTATGGCAATGGGAGCGCAATAGTGACTCTTCTTAGCAGAAAACAACTCTTGCTCGTAGGACCAGAAACTGCATGGGATTCAACTCCGTTTAGGACTGGGAAACAAACGATAGCTCGCCTTGCAAGAAACACACTCTGCTTTTGAGAAAACAGCACTCTTCTACTCTCCTGTGTTTCCTATAGGGCCAGAACAGTGAGCTTGCTCAGAACAAAAGAACTGTGCTTCCTACACACACGGGGCATATCAAGTTCAACTCTGCTTAGGAAACTGACAAGAACAGTAGCTTCTCTTCAGTCCAATACACTGTACTTGCTGGGAACAGACGCGAGTGCTATTTGCACTGTGTATGGCAATGGGAGCGCAATAGTGACTCTTCTTAGCAGAAAACAACTCTTGCTCGTAGGACCAGAAACTGCATGGGATTCAACTCCGTTTAGGACTGGGAAACAAATGCTAGCTCGCCTTGCAAGAAACACACTCTGCTTTTGAGAAAACAGCACTCTTCTACTCTCCTGTGTTTCCTATAGGGCCAGAACATTGAGCTTGCTCAGAACAAAAGAACTGTGCTTCCTACACACACGGGGCATATCTAGTTCAACTCTGCTTAGGAAACTGACAAGAACAGTAGCTTCTCTTCAGTCCAATACACGGTACTTGCTGGGAACAGACGCGAGTGCTATTTGCACTGTGTATGGCAATGGGAGCGCAATAGTGACTCTTCTTTGGAGAAAACAACTCTTGCTCGTAGGACCAGAAACTGCATGGGATTCAACTCCGTTTAGGACTGGGAAACAAACTATAGCTCGCCTTGCAAGAAACACACTCTGCTTTTGAGAAAACAGCACTATTCTACTCTCCTGTGTTTCCTATAGGGCCAGAACAGTGAGCTTGCTCACAACAAAAGAACTGTGCTTCAAACACACACGGGGCATATCAGTTCAACTCTGCTTAGGAAACTGACAAGAACAGTAGCTTCTCTTCAGTCCAATACACTGTACTTGCTGGGAACAGACGCCAGTGCTATTTGCACTGTGTATGGCAATGGGAGCGCAATAGTGACTCTTCTTAGCAGAAAACAACTCTTGCTCGTAGGACCAGAAACTGCATGGGATTCAACTCCGTTTAGGACTGGGAAACAAACGCTAGCTCGCCTTGCAAGAAACACACTCTGCTTTTGAGAAAACAGCACTCTTCTACTCTCCTGTGTTTCCTATAGGGCCAGAACATTGAGCTTGCTCAGAACAAAAGAACTGTGCTTCCTACACACACGGGGCATATCTAGTTCAACTCTGCTTAGGAAACTGACAAGAACAGTAGCTTCTCTTCAGTCCAATACACTGTACTTGCTGGGAACAGACGCCAGTGCTATTTGCACTGTGTATGGCAATGGGATCACAATAGTGACTCTTCTTAGCAGAAAACAACTCTTGCTCATAGGACCAGAAACTGCATGGGATTCAACTCCGTTTAGGACTGGGAAACAAACGCTAGCTCGCCTTGCAAGAAACACACTCTGCTTTTGAGAAAACAGCACTCTTCTACTCTCCTGTGTTTCCTATAGGACCATAACAGTGAGCTTGCTCAGAACAAAAGAACTGTGCTTCCTACACACACGGGGCATATCTAGTTCAACTCTGCTTAGGAAACTGACAAGAACAGTAGCTTCTCTTCAGTCCAATACACTGTACTTGCTGGGAACAGACGCGAGTGCTATTTGCACTGTGTATGACAATGGGAGCGCAATAGTGACTCTTCTTAGCAGAAAACAACTCTTACTCGTAGGACCAGAAACTGCATGGGATTCAACTCCGTTTAGGACTGGGAAACAAACGCTAGCTCGCCTTGCAAGAAACACACTCTGCTTTTGAGAAAACAGCACTCTTCTACTCTCCTGTGTTTCCTATAGGGCCAGAACATTGAGCTTGCTCAGAACAAAAGAACTGTGCTTCCTACACACACGGGGCATATCTAGTTCAACTCTGCTTAGGAAACTGACAAGAACAGTAGCTTCTCTTCAGTCCAATACACTGTACTTGCTGGGAACAGACGCGAGTGCTATTTGCACTGTGTATGGCAATGGGAGCGCAATAGTGACTCTTCTTAGCAGAAAACAACTCTTGCTAGTAGGAGCAGAAACTGCATGGGATTCAACTCCGTTTAGGACTGGGAACAAACGCTAGCTCGCCTTGCAGGAAACACACTCTGCTTTTGAGAAAACAGCACTCTTCTACTCTCCTGTGTTTCCTATAGGGCCAGAACAGTGAGCTTGCTCAGAAC
This sequence comes from Peromyscus eremicus, assembly GCF_949786415.1. Classification (NCBI taxonomy): domain Eukaryota; kingdom Metazoa; phylum Chordata; class Mammalia; order Rodentia; family Cricetidae; genus Peromyscus; species Peromyscus eremicus. The sequence goes on along the minus strand of NW_026737247.1, from coordinate 9,020 downwards.
AAAAGAACTGTGCTTCCTACACACACGGGGCATATCTAGTTCAACTCTGCTTAGGAAACTGACAAGAACAGTAGCTTCTCTTCAGTCCAATACACTGTACTTGCTGGGAACAGACGCCAGTGCTATTTGCACTGTGTATGGCAATGGGAGCGCAATAGTGACTCTTCTTAGCAGAAAACAACTCTTGCTCGTAGGACCAGAAACTGCATGGGATTCAACTCCGTTTAGGACTGGGAAACAAACGCTAGCTCGCCTTGCAAGAAACACACTCTGCTTTTGAGAAAACAGCACTCTTCTACTCTCCTGTGTTTCCTATATGGCCAGAACATTGAGCTTGCTCAGAACAAAAGAACTGTGCTTCCTACACACACGGGGCATATCTAGTTCAACTCTGCTTAGGAAACTGACAAGAACAGTAGCTTCTCTTCAGTACAATACACTGTACTTGCTGGGAACAGACGCGAGTGCTATTTGCACTGTGTATGGCAATGGCAGCGCAATAGTGACTCTTCTTTGGAGAAAACAACTCTTGCTAGTAGGAGCAGAAACTGCATGGGATTCAACTCCGTTTAGGACTGGGAAACAAACGCTAGCTCGCCTTGCAAGAAACACACTCTGCTTTTGAGAAAACAGCACTCTTCTACTCTCCTGTGTTTCCTATAGGGCCAGATCAGTGAGCTTGCTCAGAACAAAAGAACTGTGCTTCCCACACACACGGGGCATATCTAGTTCAACTCTGCTTAGGAAACTGACAAGAACAGTAGCTTCTCTTCAGTCCAATACACTGTACTTGCTGGGAACAGACGCGAGTGCTATTTGCACTGTGTATGGCAATGGGAGCGCAATAGTGACTCTTCTTAGCAGAAAACAACTCTTGCTCGTAGGACCAGAAACTGCATGGGATTCAACTCCGTTTAGGACTGGGAAACAAACGCTAGCTCGCCTTGCAAGAAACACACTCTGCTTTTGAGAAAACAGCACTCTTCTACTCTCCTGTGTTTCCTATAGGGCCAGAACATTGAGCTTGCTCAGAACAAAAGAACTGTGCTTCCTACACACAAGGGGCATATCTAGTTCAACTCTGCTTAGGAAACTGACAAGAACAGTAGCTTCTCTTCAGTCCAATACACAGTACTTGCTGGGAACAGACGCGAGTGCTATTTGCACTGTGTATGGCAATGGGAGCACAATAGTGACTCTTCTTAGCAGAAAACAACTCTTGATCGTAGGACCAGAAACTGCATGGGATTCAACTCCGTTTAGGACTGGGAAACAAACGCTAGCTCGCCTTGCAAGAAACACACTCTGCTTTTGAGAAAACAGCACTCTTCTACTCTCCTGTGTTTCCTATAGGGCCAGAACAGTGAGCTTGCTCACAACAAAAGAACTGTGCTTCCTACACACACGGGGCATATCTAGTTCAACTCTGCTTAGGAAACTGACAAGAACAGTAGCTTCTCTTCAGTCCAATACACTGTAATTGCTGGGAACAGACGCGAGTGCTATTTGCACTGTGTATGGCAATGGGAGCACAATAGTGACTCTTCTTAGCAGAAAACAACTCTTGCTCGTAGGACCAGAAACTGCATGGGATTCAACTCCGTTTAGGACTGGGAAACAAACGCTAGCTCGCCTTGCAAGAAACACACTCTGCTTTTGAGAAAACAGCACTCTTCTACTCTCCTGTGTTTCCTATAGGGCCAGAACATTGAGCTTGCTCAGAACAAAAGAACTGTGCTTCCTACACACATAGGGCATATCTAGTTCAACTCTGCTTAGGAAACTGACAAGAACAGTAGCTTCTCTTCAGTCCAATACACTGTACTTGCTGGGAACAGACGCGAGTGCTATTTGCACTGTGTATGGCAATGGGAGCGCAATAGTGACTCTTCTTAGCAGAAAACAACTCTTGCTCGTAGGACCAGAAACTGCATGGGATTCAACTCCGTTTAGGACTGGGAAACAAACGCTAGCTCGCCTTGCAAGAAACACACTCTGCTTTTGAGAAAACAGCACTCTTCTACTCTCCTGTGTTTCCTATAGGGCCAGAACAGTGAGCTTGCTCAGAACAAAAGAACTGTGCTTCCTACACACACGGGGCATATCTAGTTCAACTCTGCTTAGGAAACTGACAAGAACAGTAGCTTCTCTTCAGTCCAATACACTGTACTTGCTGGGAACAGACGCGAGTGCTATTTGCACTGTGTATGGCAATGGCAGCGCAATAGTGACTCTTCTTTGGAGAAAACAACTCTTGCTAGTAGGAGCAGAAACTGCATGGGATTCAACTCCGTTTAGGACTGAGAAACAAACGCTAGCTCGCCTTGCAAGAAACACACTCTGCTTTTGAGAAAACAGCAATCTTCTACTCTACTGTGTTTCCTATAGGACCAGAACTGTGAGCTGGCTCAGAACAAAAGAACTGTGCTTCCTACACACACGGGGCATATCTAGTTCAACTCTGCTTAGGAAATGACAAGAACAGTAGCTTCTCTTCAGTCCAATACACTGTACTTGCTGGGAACAGACGCGAGTGCTATTAGAACTGTGTATGGCAATGGGAGCGCAATAGTGACTCTTCTTTGGAGAAAACAACTCTTGCTAGTAGGAGCAGAAACTGCATGGGATTCAACTCCGTTTAGGACTGGGAAACAAACGCTAGCTCGCCTTGCAAGAAACACATTCTGCTTTTGAGAAAACAGCACTCTTCTACTCTCCTGTGTTTCCTATACGGCCAGAACATTGAGCTTGCTCAGAACAAAAGAACTGTGCTTCCTACACACACGGGGCATATCTAGTTCAACTCTGCTTAGGAAACTGACAAGAACAGTAGCTTCTCTTCAGTCCAATACACTGTACTTGCTGGGAACAGACGCGAGTGCTATTTGCACTGTGTATGGCAATGGGAGCGCAACAGTGACTCTTCTTAGCAGAAAACAACTCTTGCTCGTAGGACCAGAAACTGCATGGGATTCAACTCCGTTTAGGACTGGGAAACAAACGCTAGCTCGCCTTGCAAGAAACACACTCTGCTTTTGAGAAAACAGCACTCTTCTACTCTCCTGTGTTTCCTATAGGACCAGAACAGTGAGCTTGCTCAGAGCAAAAAAACTGTGCTTCCTACACACACAGGGCATATCTAGTTCAACTCTGCTTAGGAAACTGACAAGAACAGTAGCTTCTCTTCAGTCCAATACACTGTACTTGCTGGGAACAGACGCCAGTGCTATTTGCACTGTATATGGCAATGGGAGCGCAATAGTGACTCTTCTTAGCAGAAAACAACTCTTGATCGTAGGACCAGAAACTGCATGGGATTCAACTCCGTTTAGGACTGGGAAACAAACGCTAGCTCGCCTTGCAAGAAACACACTCTGCTTTTGAGAAAACAGCACACTTCTACTCTCCTGTGTTTCCTATAGGGCCAGAACAGTGAGCTTGCTCACAACAAAAGAACTGTGCTTCCTACACACACGGGGCATATCTAGTTCAACTCTGCTTAGGAAACTGACAAGAACAGTAGCTTCTCTTCAGTCCAATACACTGTACTTGCTGGGAACAGACGCGAGTGCTATTTGCACTGTGTATGGCAATGGGAGCGCAATAGTGACTCTTCTTTGGAGAAAACAACTCTTGCTCGTAGGACCAGAAACTGCATGGGATTCAACTCCGTTTAGGACTGGGAAACAAACGCTAGCTCGCTTTGCAAGAAACACACTCTGCTTTTGAGAAAACAGCACTCTTCTACTCTCCTGTGTTTCCTATAGGGCCAGAACAGTGAGCTTGCTCAGAACAAAAGAACTGTGCTTCCTACACACACGGGGCATATCTAGTTCAACTAGGCTTAGGAAACTGACAAGAACAGTAGCTTCTCTTCAGTCCAATACACTGTACTTGCTGGGAACAGACGCCAGTGCTATTTGCACTGTGTATGGCAATGGGAGCGCAATAGTGACTCTTCTTAGCAGAAAACAACTCTTGTTCGTAGGACCAGAAACTGCATGGGATTCAACTCCGTTTAGGACTGGGAAACAAACGCTAGCTCGCCTTGCAAGAAACACACTCTGCTTTTGAGAAAACAGCACTCTTCTACTCTCCTGTGTTTCCTATAGGGCCAGAACATTGAGCTTGCTCAGAACAAAAGAACTGTGCTTCCTACACACACGGGGCATATCTAGTTCAACTCTGCTTAGGAAACTGACAAGAACAGTAGCTTCTCTTCAGTCCAATACACTGTACTTGCTGGGAACAGACGCGAGTGCTATTTGTACTGTGTATGGCAAAGGGAGCACAATAGTGACTCTTCTTTGCAGAAAACAACTCTTGCTCGTAGGACCAGAAACTGCATGGGATTCAACTCCGTTTAGGACTGGGGAACAAACGCTAGCTCGCCTTGCAAGAAACACACTCTGCTTTTGAGAAAACAGCACTCTTCTACTCTCCTGTGTTTCCTATAGGGCCAGAACATTGAGCTTGCTCAGAACAAAAGAACTGTGCTTCCTACACACACGGGGCATATCTAGTTCAACTCTGCTTAGGAAACTGACAAGAACAGTAGCTTCTCTTCAGTCCAATACACTGTACTTGCTGGGAACAGACGCGAGTGCTATTTGCACTGTGTATGGCAATGGGAGCTCAATAGTGACTCTTCTTTGCAGAAAACAACTCTTGCTCTTAGGACCAGAAACTGCATGGGATCAACTCCGTTTAGGACTGGGAAACAAACGCTAGCTCGCCTTGCAAGAAACACACTCTGCTTTTGAGAAAACAGCACTCTTCTACTCTCCTGTGTTTCCTATAGGGCCAGAACAGTGAGCATGCTCTGAACAAAAGAACTGTGATTCCTACACACACAGGGCATGTCTAGTTCAACTCTGCTTAGGAAACTGACAAGAACAGTAGCTTCTCTTCAGTCCAATACACTGTACTTGCTGGGAACAGACGCGAGTGCTATTTGCACTGTGTATGGCAATGGGAGCGCAATAGTGACTCTTCTTAGCAGAAAACAACTCTTGCTCGTAGGACCAGAAACTGCATGGCATTCAACTCCGTTTAGGACTGGGAAACAAGCGCTAGCTCGCCTTGCAAGAAACACACTCTGCTTTTGAGAAAACAGCACTCTTCTACTCTCCTGTGTTTCCTATAGGGCCAGAACATTGAGCTTGCTCAGAACAAAAGAACTGTGCTTCCTACACACACGGGGCATATCTAGTTCAACTCTGCTTAGGAAACTGACAAGAACAGTAGCTTCTCTTCAGTCCAATACACTGTACTTGCTGGGAACAGACGCGAGTGCTATTTGCACTGTGTATGGCAATGGGAGCGCAATAGTGACTCTTCTTTGGAGAAAACAACTCTTGCTCGTAGGACCAGAAACTGCATGGGATTCAACTCCGTTTAGGACTGGGAAACAAACGCTAGCTCGCTTTGCAAGAAACACACTCTGCTTTTGAGAAAACAGCACTCTTCTACTCTCCTGTGTTTCCTATAGGGCCAGAACAGTGAGCTTGCTCAGAACAAAAGAACTGTGCTTCCTACACACACGGGGCATATCTAGTTCAACTAGGCTTAGGAAACTGACAAGAACAGTAGCTTCTCTTCAGTCCAATACACTGTACTTGCTGGGAACAGACGCCAGTGCTATTTGCACTGTGTATGGCAATGGGAGCGCAATAGTGACTCTTCTTAGCAGAAAACAACTCTTGTTCGTAGGACCAGAAACTGCATGGGATTCAACTCCGTTTAGGACTGGGAAACAAACGCTAGCTCGCCTTGCAAGAAACACACTCTGCTTTGAGAAAACAGCACTCTTCTACTCTCCTGTGTTTCCTATAGGGCCAGAACATTGAGCTTGCTCAGAACAAAAGAACTGTGCTTCCTACACACACGGGGCATATCTAGTTCAACTCTGCTTAGGAAACTGACAAGAACAGTAGCTTCTCTTCAGTCCAATACACTGTACTTGCTGGGAACAGACGCGAGTGCTATTTGCACTGTGTATGGCAATGGGAGCTCAATAGTGACTCTTCTTTGCAGAAAACAACTCTTGCTCTTAGGACCAGAAACTGCATGGGATCAACTCCGTTTAGGACTGGGAAACAAACGCTAGCTCGCCTTGCAAGAAACACACTCTGCTTTTGAGAAAACAGCACTCTTCTACTCTCCTGTGTTTCCTATAGGGCCAGAACAGTGAGCATGCTCTGAACAAAAGAACTGTGATTCCTACACACACAGGGCATGTCTAGTTCAACTCTGCTTAGGAAACTGACAAGAACAGTAGCTTCTCTTCAGTCCAATACACTGTACTTGCTGGGAACAGACGCGAGTGCTATTTGCACTGTGTATGGCAATGGGAGCACAATAGTGACTCTTCTTAGCAGAAAACAACTCTTGCTCGTAGGACCAGAAACTGCATGGCATTCAACTCCGTTTAGGACTGGGAAACAAGCGCTAGCTCGCCTTGCAAGAAACACACTCTGCTTTTGAGAAAACAGCACTCTTCTACTCTCCTGTGTTTCCTATAGGGCCAGAACATTGAGCTTGCTCAGAACAAAAGAACTGTGCTTCCTACACACACGGGGCATATCTAGTTCAACTCTGCTTAGGAAACTGACAAGAACAGTAGCTTCTCTTCAGTCCAATACACTGTACTTGCTGGGAACAGACGCGAGTGCTATTTGCACTGTGTATGGCAATGGGAGCGCAATAGTGACTCTTCTTAGCCGAAAACAACTCTTGCTCATAGGACCAGAAACTGCATGGGATTCAACTCCGTTTAGGACTGGGAAACAAACGCTAGCTCGCCTTGCAAGAAACACACTCTGCTTTTGAGAAAACAGCACTCTCTACTCTCCTGTGTTTCCTATAGGGCCAGAACAGTGAGCTTGCTCAGAACAAAAGAACTGTGCTTCCTACACACACGGGGCATATCTAGTTCAACTCTGCTTAGGAAACTGACAAGAACAGTAGCTTCTCTTCAGTCCAATACACTGTACTTGCTGGGAACAGACGCGAGTGCTATTTGCACGGTGTATGGCAATGGGAGCGCAATAGTGACTCTTCTTAGCAGAAAACAACTCTTGCTCGTAGGACCAGAAACTGCATGGGATTCAACTCTGTTTAGGACTGGGAAACAAACGCTAGCTCGCCTTGCAAGAAACACTCTGCTTTTGAGAAAACAGCACTCTTCTACTCTCCTGTGTTTCCTTTAGGGCCAGAACATTGAGCTTGCTCAGAACAAAAGAACTGTGCTTCCTACACACACGGGGCATATCTAGTTTAACTCTGCTTAGGAAACTGACAAGAACAGTAGCTTCTCTTCAGTCCAATACACTGTACTTGCTGGGAACAGACGCGAGTGCTATTTGCACTGTGTATGGCAATGGGAGCCCAATAGTGACTCTTCTTAGCAGAAAACAACTCTTGCTCGTAGGACCAGAAACTGCATGGGATTCAACTCCGTTTAGGACTGGGAAACAAACGCTAGCTCGCCTTGCAAGAAACACACTCTGCTTTTGTGAAAACAGCACTCTTCTACTCTCCTGTGTTTCCTATAGGGCCAGAACAGTGAGCTTGCTCAGAACAAAAGAACTGTGCTTCCTACACACACGGGGCATATCTAGTTCAACTCTGCTTAGGAAACTGACAAGAACAGTAGCTTCTCTTCAGTCCAATACACTGTACTTGCTGGGAACAGACATGAGTGCTATTTGCACTGTGTATGGCAATGGGAGCGCAATAGTGACTCTTCTTAGCAGAAAACAACTCTTGCTCGTAGGACCAGAAACTGCATGGGATTCCACTCCATTTAGGACTGGGAAACAAACGCTAGCTCGCCTTGCAAGAAACACACTCTGCTTTTGAGAAAACAGCACTCTTCTACTCTCCTGTGTTTCCTATACGGCCAGAACAGTGAGCTTGCTCAGAACAAAAGAACTGTGCTTCCTACACACACGGGGCATATCTAGTTCAACTCTGCTTAGGAAACTGACAAGAACAGTAGCTTCTCTTCAGTCCAATACACTGTACTTGCTGGGAACAGACGCGAGTGCTATTTGCACTGTGTATGGCAATGGGAGCGCAATAGTGACTCTTCTTAGCAGAAAACAACTCTTGCTCGTAGGACCAGAAACTGCATGGGATTCAACTCCGTTTAGGACTGGGAAACAAACGCTAGCTCGCCTTGCAAGAAACACACTCTGCTTTTGAGAAAACAGCACTCTCTACTCTCCTGTGTTTCCTATAGGGCCAGAACATTGAGCTTGCTCAGAACAAAAGAACTGTGTTTCCTACACACACGGGGCATATCTAGTTCAACTCTGCTTAGGAAACTGACAAGAACAGTAGCTTCTCTTCAGTCCAATACACTGTACTTGCTGGGAACAGACGCGAGTGCTATTTGCACTGTGTATGGCAATGGGAGCGCAATAGTGACTCTTCTTAGCAGAAAACAACTCTTGCTCCTAGGACCAGAAACTGCATGGGATTCAACTCCGTTTAGGACTGGGAAACAAACGCTAGCTCGCCTTGCAAGAAACACACTCTGCTTTTGAGAAAACAGCACTCTTCTACTCTCCTGTGTTTCCTATAGGGCCAGAACAGTGAGCTTGCTCAGAACAAAAGAACTGTGCTTCCTACACACACGGGGCATATCTAGTTCAACTCTGCTTAGGAAACTGACAAGAACAGTAGCTTCTCTTCAGTCCAATACACTGTACTTGCTGGGAACAGACGCGAGTGCTATTTGCACTGTGTATGGCAATGGGAGCGCAATAGTGACTCTTCTTAGCAGAAAACAACTCTTGCTCGTAGGACCAGAAACTGCATGGGATTCAACTCCGTTTAGGACTGGGAAACAAACGCTAGCTCGCCTTGCAAGAAACACACTCTGCTTTTGAGAAAACAGCACTCTTCTACTCTCCTGTGTTTCCTATAGGGCCAGAACATTGAGCTTGCTCAGAACAAAAGAACTGTGCTTCCTACACACACGGGGCATATCTAGTTCAACTCTGCTTAGGAAA
>NW_026737246.1:0-46037 GCF_949786415.1 Peromyscus eremicus | reverse complement strand
CTTTTGTTCTGAGCAAGCTCACTGTTCTGGCCCTATAGGAAACACAGGAGAGTAGTAGAGTGCTGTTTTCTCAAAAGCAGAGTGTGTTTCTTGCAAGGAGAGCTAGCGTTTGTTTCCCAGTCTGAAACGGAGTTGAATCCCATGCAGTTTCTGGTCCTACGAGCAAGAGTTGTTTTCTGCTAAGAAGAGTCACTATTGCGCTCCCATTGCCATACACAGTGCAAATAGCACTCGCGTCTGTTCCCAGCAAGTACAGTGTATTGGACTGAAGAGAAGCTACTGTTCTTGTCAGTTTCCTAAGCAGAGTTGAACTAGATATGCCCCGTTTGTGTAGGAAGCACAGTTCTTTTGTTCTGAGCAAGCTCACTGTTCTGGCCCTATAGGAAACACAGGAGAGTAGAAGAGTGCTGTTTTCTCAAAAGCAGAGTGTGTTTCTTGCAAGGCGAGCTAGCGTTTGTTTCCCAGTCCTAAACGGAGTTGAATCCCATGCAGTTTCTGCTCCTACGAGCAAGAGTTGTTTTCTGCTAAGAAGAGTCACTATTGCGCTCCCATTGCCATACACAGTGCAAATAGCACTCGCGTCTGTTCCCAGCAAGTACAGTGTATTGGACTGAAGAGAAGCTACTGTTCTTGTCAGTTTCCTAATCAGAGTTGAACTAGATATGCCCCGTGTGTGTAGGAAGCACAGTTCTTTTGTTCTGAGCAAGCTCACTGTTCTGGACCTATAGGAAACACAGGAGAGTAGAAGAGTGCTGTTTTCTCAAAAGCAGAGTGTGTTTCTTGCAAGGCGAGCTAGCGTTTGTTTCCCAGTCCTAAACGGAGTTGAATCCCATGCAGTTTCTGGTCTTACGAGCAAGAGTTTTTTTCTGCTAAGAAGAGTCACTATTGCGCTCCCATTGCCATACACAGTGCAAATAGCACTCGCGTCTGTTCCCAGCAAGTACAGTGTATTGGACTGAAGAGAAGCTACTGTTCTTGTCAGTTTCCTAAGCAGAGTTGATCTAGATATGCCCCGTGTGTGTAGGAAGCACAGTTCTTTTGTTCTGAGCAAGCTCACTGTTCTGGCCCTATAGGAAACACAGGAGAGTAGAAGAGTGCTGTTTTCTCAAAAGCAGAGTGTGTTTCTTGCAAGGCGAGCTAGCGTTTGTTTCCCAGTCCTAAACGGAGTTGAATCCCATGCAGTTTCTGCTCCTACGAGCAAGAGTTGTTTTCTGCTAAGAAGAGTCACTATTGCGCTCCCATTGCCATACACAGTGCAAATAGCACTCGCGTCTGTTCCCAGCAAGTACAGTGTATTGGACTGAAGAGAAGCTACTGTTCTTGTCAGTTTCCTAAGCAGAGTTGATCTAGATATGCCCCGTGTGTGTAGGAAGCACAGTTCTTTTGTTCTGAGCAAGCTCACTGTTCTGGCCCTATAGGAAACACAGGAGAGTAGAAGAGTGCTGTTTTCTCAAAAGCAGAGTGTGTTTCTTGCAAGGCGAGCTAGCGTTTGTTTCCCAGTCCTAAACGGAGTTGAATCCCATGCAGTTTCTGCTCCTACGAGCAAGAGTTGTTTTCTGCTAAGAAGAGTCACTATTGCGTTCCCATTGCCATACACAGTGCAAATAGCACTCGCGTCTGTTCCCAGCAAGTACAGTGTATTGGACTGAAGAGAAGCTACTGTTCTTGTCAGTTTCCTAAGTAGAGTTGAACTAGTTATGCCCCGTGTGTGTAGGAAGCACAGTTCTTTTGTTCTGAGCAAGCTCAATGTTCTGGCCCTATAGGAAACACAGGAGAGTAGAAGAGTGCTGTTTTCTCAAAAGCAGAGTGTGTTTCTTGCAAGGCGAGCTAGCGTTTGTTTGCCAGTCCTAAACGGAGTTGAATCCCATGAAGTTTCTGCTCCTACGAGCAAGAGTTGTTTTCTGCTAAGAAGAGTCACTATTGCGCTCCCATTTCCATACACAGTGCAAATAGCACTCGCGTCTGTTCCCAGAAAGTAGAGTGTATTGGACTGAAGAGAAGCTACTGTTCTTGTCAGTTTCCTAAGCAGAGTTGAACTAGATATGCCCCGTGTGTGTAGGAAGCACAGTTCTTTTGTTCTGAGCAAGCTCACTGTTCTGGCCCTATAGGAAACACAGGAGAGTAGAAGAGTGCTGTTTTCTCAAAAGCAGAGTGTGTTTCTTGCAAGGCGAGCTAGCGTTTGTTTCCCAGTCCTAAAGGGAGTTGAATCCCATGCAGTTTCTGCTCCTACTAGCAACTGTTGTTTTCTGCTAAGAAGAGTCACTATTGCGCTCCCATTGCCATACACAGTGCAAATAGCACTCGCGTCTGTTCCCAGCAAGTAGAGTGTATTGGACTGAAGAGAAGCTACTGTTCTTGTCAGTTTCCTAAGCAGAGTTGAACTAGATATGCCCCGTGTGTGTAGGAAGCACAGTTCTTTTGTTCTGAGCAAGCTCACTGTTCTGGCCCTATAGGAAACACAGGAGAGTAGAAGAGTGCTGTTTTCTCAAAAGCAGAGTGTGTTTCTTGCAAGGCAAGCTAGCGTTTGTTTCCCAGTCCTAAACGGAGTTGAATCCCATGCAGTTTCTGGTCCTACGAGCAAGAGTTGTTTTCTGCTAAGAAGAGTCACTATTGCGCTCCCATTGCCATACACAGTGCAAATAGCACTCGCGTCTGTTCCCAGCAAGTACAGTGTATTGGACTGAAGAGAAGCTACTGTTCTTGTCAGTTTCCTAAGCAGAGTTGAACTAGATATGCCCCGTGTGTGTAGGAAGCACAGTTCTTTTGTTCTGAGCAAGCTCAATGTTCTGGCCCTATAGGAAACACAGGAGAGTAGAAGAGTGCTGTTTTCTCAAAAGCAGAGTGTGTTTCTTGCAAGGCGAGCTAGCGTTTGTTTCCCAGTCCTAAACGGAGTTGAATCCCATGCAGTTTCTGGTCCTACGAGCCAGAGTTGTTTTCTGCTAAGAAGAGTCACTATGGCGCTCCCATTGCCATACACCGTGCAAATAGCACTCGCGTCTGTTCCCAGCAAGTACAGTGTATTGGACTGAAGAGAAGCTACTGTTCTTGTCAGTTTCCTAAGCAGAGTTGAACTAGATATGCCCCGTGTGTGTAGGAAGCACAGTTCTTTTGTTCTGAGCAAGCTCACTGTTCTGGCCCTATAGGAAACACAGGAGAGTAGAAGAGTGCTGTTTTCTCAAAAGCAGAGTGTGTTTCTTGCAAGGCGAGCTAGCGTTTGTTTCCCAGTCCTAAACGGAGTTGAATCCCATGCAGTTTCTGGTACTACGAGCCAGAGTTGTTTTCTGCTAAGAAGAGTCACTATTGCGCTCCCATTGCCATACACAGTGCAAATAGCACTCGCGTCTGTTCCCAGCAAGTAGAGTGTATTGGACTGAAGAGAAGCTACTGTTCTTGTCAGTTTCCTAAGCAGAGTTGAACTAGATATGCCCCGTGTGTGTAGGAAGCACAGTTCTTTTGTTCTGAGCAAGCTCACTGTTCTGGCCCTATAGGAAACACAGGAGAGTAGAAGAGTGCTGTTTTCTCAAAAGCAGAGTGTGTTTCTTGCAAGGCGAGCTAGCGTTTGTTTCCCAGTCCTAAACGGAGTTGAATCCCATGCAGTTTCTGCTCCTACGAGCAAGAGTTGTTTTCTGCTAAGAAGAGTCACTATTGTGCTCCCATTGCCATACACAGTGCAAATAGCACTCGCGTCTGTTCCCAGCAAGTACAGTGTATTGGACGGAAGAGAAGCTACTGTTCTTGTCAGTTTCCTAAGCAGAGTTGAACTAGATATGCCCCGTGTGTGTAGGAAGCACAGTTCTTTTGTTCTGAGCAAGCTCAATGTTCTGGCCCTATAGGAAACACAGGAGAGTAGAAGATTGCTGTTTTCTCAAAAGCAGAGTGTGTTTCTTGCAAGGCGAGCTAGCGTTTGTTTCCCAGTCCTAAACGGAGTTGAATCACATGCAGTTTCTGGTCCTACGAGCCAGAGTTGTTTTCTGCTAAGAAGAGTCACTATGGCGCTCCCATTGCCATACACAGTGCAAATAGCACTCGCGTCTGTTCCCAGCAAGTACAGTGTATTGGACTGAAGAGAAGCTACTGTTCTTGTCAGATTCCTAAGCAGAGTTGAACTAGATATGCCCCGTGTGTGTAGGAAGCACAGTTCTTTTGTTCTGAGCAAGCTCAATGTTCTGGCCCTATAGGAAACACAGGAGAGTAGAAGAGTGCTGTTTTCTCAAAAGCAGAGTGTGTTTCTTGCAAGGCGAGCTAGCGTTTGTTTCCCAGTCCTAAACGGAGTTGAATCCCATGCAGTTTCTGGTCCTACGAGCAACAGTTGTTTTCTGCTAAGAAGAGTCACTATGGCGCTCCCATTGCCATACACAGTGCAAATAGCACTCGCGTCTGTTCCCAGCAAATACAGTGTATTGGACTGAAGAGAAGCTACTGTTCTTGTAAGTTTCCTAAAGAGTTGAACTAGATATGCCCCGTGTGTGTAGGAAGCACAGTTCTTTTGTTCTGAGCAAGCTCAATGTTCTGGCCCTATAGGAAACACAGGAGAGTAGAAGAGTGCTGTTTTCTCAAAAGCAGAGTGTGTTTCTTGCAAGGCGAGCTAGCGTTTGTTTCCCAGTCCTAAACGGAGTTGAATCCCATGCAGTTTCTGGTCCTACGAGCCAGAGTTGTTTTCTGCTAAGAAGAGTCACTATGGCGCTCCCATTGCCATACACAGTGCAAATAGCACTCGCGTCTGTTCCCAGCAAGTACAGTGTATTGGACTGAAGAGAAGCTACTGTTCTTGTCAGTTTCCTAAGCAGAGTTGAACTAGATATGCCCCGTGTGTGTAGGAAGCACAGTTTTTTTCTTCTGAGCAAGCTCGATGTTCTGGCCCTATAGGAAACACAGGAGAGTAGAAGAGTGCTGTTTTCACAAAAGCAGAGTGTGTTTCTTGCAAGGCGAGCTAGCGTTTGTTTCCCAGTCCTAAACGGAGTTGAATCCCATGCAGTTTCTGGTCCTACGAGCAAGAGTTGTTTTCTGCTAAGAAGAGTCACTATTGCGCTCCCATTGCCATACACAGTGCAAATAGCACTCGCGTCTGTTCCCAGCAAGTACAGTGTATTGGACTGAAGAGAAGCTACTGTTCTTGTCAGTTTCCTAAGCAGAGTTGAACTAGATATGCCCCGTGTGTGTAGGAAGCACAGTTCTTTTCTTCTGAGCAAGCTCACTGTTCTGGACCTATAGGAAACACAGGAGAGTAGAAGAGTGCTGTTTTCTCAAAAGCAGAGTGTGTTTCTTGCAAGGCGAGCTAGCGTTTGTTTCCCAGTCCTAAACGGAGTTGAATCCCATGCAGTTTCTGGTCTTACGAGCAAGAGTTGTTTTCTGCTAAGAAGAGTCACTATTGCGCTCCCATTGCCATACACAGTGCAAATAGCACTCGCGTCTGTTCCCAGCAAGTACAGTGTATTGGACTGAAGAGAAGCTACTGTTCTTGTCAGTTTCCTAAGCAGAGTTGATCTAGATATGCCCCGTGTGTGTAGGAAGCACAGTTCTTTTGTTCTGAGCAAGCTCACTGTTCTGGCCCTATAGGAAACACAGGAGAGTAGAAGAGTGCTGTTTTCTCAAAAGCAGAGTGTGTTTCTTGCAAGGCGAGCTAGCGTTTGTTTCCCAGTCCTAAACGGAGTTGAATCCCATGCAGTTTCTGCTCCTACGAGCAAGAGTTGTTTTCTGCTAAGAAGAGTCACTATTGCGCTCCCATTGCCATACACAGTGCAAATGGCACTCGCGTCTGTTCCCAGCAAGTACAGTGTATTGGACTGAAGAGAAGCTACTGTTCTTGTCAGTTTCCTAAGTAGAGTTGAACTAGATATGCCCCGTGTGTGTAGGAAGCACAGTTCTTTTGTTCTGAGCAAGCTCAATGTTCTGGCCCTATAGGAAACACAGGAGAGTAGAAGAGTGCTGTTTTCTCAAAAGCAGAGTGTGTTTCTTGCAAGGCGAGCTAGCGTTTGTTTGCCAGTCCTAAACGGAGTTGAATCCCATGCAGTTTCTGCTCCTACGAGCAAGAGTTGTTTTCTGCTAAGAAGAGTCACTATTGCGCTCCCATTGCCATACACAGTGCAAATAGCACTCGCGTCTGTTCCCAGCAAGTACAGTGTATTGGACTGAAGAGAAGCTACTGTTCTTGTCAGTTTCCTAAGCAGAGTTGAACTAGATATGCCCCGTGTGTGTAGGAAGCACAGTTCTTTTGTTCTGAGCAAGCTCAATGTTCTGGCCCTATAGGAAACACAGGAGAGTAGAAGAGTGCTGTTTTCTCAAAAGCAGAGTGTGTTTCTTGCAAGGCGAGCTAGCGTTTGTTTCCCAGTCCTAAACGGAGTTGAATCCCATGCAGTTTCTGGTCCTACGAGCCAGAGTTGTTTTCTGCTAAGAAGAGTCACTATGGCGCTCCCATTGCCATACACAGTGCAAATAGCACTCGCGTCTGTTCCCAGCAAGTACAGTGTATTGGACTGAAGAGAAGCTACTGTTCTTGTCAGATTCCTAAGCAGAGTTGAACTAGATATGCCCCGTGTGTGTAGGAAGCACAGTTCTTTTGTTCTGAGCAAGCTCAATGTTCTGGCCCTATAGGAAACACAGGAGAGTAGAAGAGTGCTGTTTTCTCAAAAGCAGAGTGTGTTTCTTGCAAGGCGAGCTAGCGTTTGTTTCCCAGTCCTAAACGGAGTTGAATCCCATGCAGTTTCTGCTCCTACGAGCAAGAGTTGTTTTCTGCTAAGAAGAGTCACTATTGTGCTCCCATTGCCATACACAGTGCAAATAGCACTCGCGTCTGTTCCCAGCAAATACAGTGTATTGGACTGAAGAGAAGCTACTGTTCTTGTAAGTTTCCTAAAGAGTTGAACTAGATATGCCCCGTGTGTGTAGGAAGCACAGTTCTTTTGTTCTGAGCAAGCTCAATGTTCTGGCCCTATAGGAAACACAGGAGAGTAGAAGAGTGCTGTTTTCTCAAAAGCAGAGTGTGTTTCTTGCAAGGCGAGCTAGCGTTTGTTTCCCAGTCCTAAACGGAGTTGAATCCCATGCAGTTTCTGGTCCTACGAGCCAGAGTTGTTTTCTGCTAAGAAGAGTCACTATGGCGCTCCCATTGCCATACACAGTGCAAATAGCACTCGCGTCTGTTCCCAGCAAGTACAGTGTATTGGACTGAAGAGAAGCTACTGTTCTTGTCAGTTTCCTAAGCAGAGTTGAACTAGATATGCCCCGTGTGTGTAGGAAGCACAGTTTTTTTCTTCTGAGCAAGCTCGATGTTCTGGCCCTATAGGAAACACAGGAGAGTAGAAGAGTGCTGTTTTCACAAAAGCAGAGTGTGTTTCTTGCAAGGCGAACTAGCGTTTGTTTCCCAGTCCTAAACGGAGTTGAATCCCATGCAGTTTCTGGTCCTACGAGCAAGAGTTGTTTTCTGCTAAGAAGAGTCACTATTGCGCTCCCATTGCCATACACAGTGCAAATAGCACTCGCGTCTGTTCCCAGCAAGTACAGTGTATTGGACTGAAGAGAAGCTACTGTTCTTGTCAGTTTCCTAAGCAGAGTTGAACTAGATATGCCCCGTGTGTGTAGGAAGCACAGTTCTTTTCTTCTGAGCAAGCTCACTGTTCTGGCCCTATAGGAAACACAGGAGAGTAGAAGAGTGCTGTTTTCTCAAAAGCAGAGTGTGTTTCTTGCAAGGCGAGCTAGCGTTTGTTTCCCAGTCCTAAACGGAGTTGAATCCCATGCAGTTTCTGGTCCTACGAGCAAGAGTTGTTTTCTGCTAAGAAGAGTCACTATTGCGCTCCCATTGCCATACACAGTGCAAATAGCACTCGCGTCTGTTCCCAGCAAGTACAGTGTATTGGACTGAAGAGAAGCTACTGTTCTTGTCAGTTTCCTAAGCAGAGTTGAACTAGATATGCCCCGTGTGTGTAGGAAGCACAGTTCTTTTGTTCTGAGCAAGCTCACTGTTCTGGCCCTATAGGAAACACAGGAGAGCAGAAGAGTGCTGTTTTCTCAAAAGCAGAGTGTGTTTCTTGCAAGGCGAGCTAGCGTTTGTTTCCCAGTCCTAAACGGAGTTGAATCCCATGCAGTTTCTGGTCCTATGAGCAAGAGTTGTTTTCTGCTAAAAAGAGTCACTATTGTGCTCCCATTGCAGTACACAGTGCAAATAGCACTCGCGTCTTTTCCCAGCAAGTACAGTGTATTGGACTGAAGAGAAGCTACTGTTCTTGTCAGTTTCCTAAGCAGAGTTGAACTAGATATGCCCCGTGTGTGTAGGAAGCACAGTTCTTTTGTTCTGAGCAAGCTCAATGTTCTGGCCCTATAGGAAACACAGGAGAGTAGAAGAGTACTGTTTTCTCAAAAGCAGAGTGTGTTTCTTGCAAGGCGAGCTAGCGTTTGTTTCACAGTCCTAAAGGGAGTTGAATCCCATGCAGTTTCTGCTCCTACTAGCAACTGTTGTTTTCTGCTAAGAAGTGTCACTATTGCGCTCCCATTGCCATACACAGTGCAAATAGCACTCGCGTCTGTTCCCAGCAAGTACAGTGTATTGGACTGAAGAGAAGCTACTGTTCTTGTCAGTTTCCTAAGCAGAGTTGAACTAGATATGCCCCGTGTGTGTAGGAAGCACAGTTCTTTTCTTCTGAGCAAGCTCACTGTTCTGGCCCTATAGGAAACACAGGAGAGTAGAAGAGTGCTGTTTTCTCAAAAGCAGAGTGTGTTTCTTGCAAGGCGAGCTAGCGTTTGTTTCCCAGTCCTAAACGGAGTTGAATCCCATGCAGTTTCTGCTCCTACGAGCAAGAGTTGTTTTCTGCTAAGAAGAGTCACTCTTGCGCTCCCATTGCCATACACAATGCAAATAGCACTCGCGTCTGTTCCCAGCAAGTACAGTGTATTGGACTGAAGAGAAGCTACTGTTCTTGTCAGTTTCCTAAGCAGAGTTGAACTAGATATGCCCGTGTGTGTAGGAAGCACAGTTCTTTTGTTCTGAGCAAGCTCACTGTTCTGGCCCTATAGGAAACACAGGAGAGTAGAAGAGTGCTGTTTTCTCAAAAGCAGAGTGTGTTTCTTGCAAGGCGAGCTAGCGTTTGTTTCCCAGTCCTAAACGGAGTTGAATCCCATGCAGTTTCTGCTCCTACGAGCAAGAGTTGTTTTCTGCTAAGAAGAGTCACTATTGCGCTCCCATTGCCATACACAGTGCAAATAGCACTCGCGTGTGTTCCCAGCAAATACAGTGTATTGGACTGAAGAGAAGCTACTGTTCTTGTCAGTTTCCTAAGCAGAGTTGAACTAGATATGCCCCGTGTGTGTAGGAAGCACAGTTCTTTTGTTCTGAGCAAGCTCAATGTTCTGGCCCTATAGGAAACACAGGAGAGTAGAAGAGTGCTGTTTTCTCAAAAGCAGAGTGTGTTTCTTGCAAGGCGAGCTAGCGTTTGTTTCCCAGTCCTAAACGGAGTTGAATCCCATGCAGTTTCTGCTCCTACGAGCAAGAGTTGTTTTCTGCTAAGAAGAGTCACTATTGTGCTCCCATTGCCATACACAGTGCAAATAGCACTCGCGTCTGTTCCCAGCAAGTACAGTGTATTGGACTGAAGAGAAGCTACTGTTCTTGTCAGTTTCCTAAGCAGAGTTGAACTAGATATGCCCCGTGTGTGTAGGAAGCACAGTTCTTTTGTTCTGAGCAAGCTCAATGTTCTGGCCCTATAGGAAACACAGGAGAGTAGAAGAGTGCTGTTTTCTCAAAAGCAGAGTGTGTTTCTTGCAAGGCGAGCTAGCGTTTGTTTCCCAGTCCTAAACGGAGTTGAATCCCATGCAGTTTCTGGTCCTATGAGCCAGAGTTGTTTTCTGCTAAGAAGAGTCACTATGGCGCTCCCATTGCCATACACCGTGCAAATAGCACTCGCGTCTGTTCCCAGCAAGTACAGTGTATTGGACTGAAGAGAAGCTACTGTTCTTGTCAGTTTCCTAAGCAGAGTTGAACTAGATATGCCCCGTGTGTGTAGGAAGCACAGTTCTTTTCTTCTGAGCAAGCTCAATGTTCTGGCCCTATAGGAAACACAGGAGAGTAGAAGAGTGCTGTTTTCTCAAAAGCAGAGTGTGTTTCTTGCAAGGCGAGCTAGCGTTTGTTTCCCAGTCCTAAACGGAGTTGAATCCCATGCAGTTTCTGCTCCTACTAGCAAGAGTTGTTTTCTGCAAAGAAGAGTCACTATTGCGCTCCCATTGCCATACACAGTGCAAATAGCACTCGCGTCTGTTCCCAGCAAGTACAGTGTATTGGACTGAAGAGAAGCTACTGTTCTTGTCAGTTTCCTAAGCAGAGTTGAACTAGATATGCCCCGTGTGTGTAGGAAGCACAGTTCTTTTGTTCTGAGCAAGCTCACTGTTCTGGCCCTATAGGAAACACAGGAGAGTAGAAGAGTGCTGTTTTCTCAAAAGCAGAGTGTGTTTCTTGCAAGGCGAGCTAGCGTTTGTTTCCCAGTCCTAAACGGAGTTGAATCCCATGCAGTTTCTGCTCCTACGAGCAAGAGTTGTTTTCTGCTAAGAAGAGTCACTATTGCGCTCCCATTGCCATACACAGTGCAAATAGCACTCGCGTCTGTTCCCAGCAAGTACAGTGTATTGGACTGAAGAGAAGCTACTGTTCTTGTCAGTTTCCTAAGCAGAGTTGAACTAGATATGCCCCGTGTGTGTAGGAAGCACAGTTCTTTTCTTCTGAGCAAGCTCAATGTTCTGGCCCTATAGGAAACACAGGAGAGTAGAAGAGTGCTGTTTTCTCAAAAGCAGAGTGTGTTTCTTGCAAGGCGAGCTAGCGTTTGTTTCCCAGTCCTAAACGGAGTTGAATCCCATGCAGTTTCTGCTCCTACTAGCAAGAGTTGTTTTCTGCAAAGAAGAGTCACTATTGCGCTCCCATTGCCATACACAGTGCAAATAGCACTCGCGTCTGTTCCCAGCAAGTACAGTGTATTGGACTGAAGAGAAGCTACTGTTCTTGTCAGTTTCCTAAGCAGAGTTGAACTAGATATGCCCCGTGTGTGTAGGAAGCACAGTTCTTTTGTTCTGAGCAAGCTCACTGTTCTGGCCCTATAGGAAACACAGGAGAGTAGAAGAGTGCTGTTTTCTCAAAAGCAGAGTGTGTTTCTTGCAAGGCGAGCTAGCGTTTGTTTCCCAGTCCTAAACGGAGTTGAATCCCATGCAGTTTCTGCTCCTACGAGCAAGAGTTGTTTTCTGCTAAGAAGAGTCACTATTGCGCTCCCATTGCCATACACGGTGCAAATAGCACTCGCGTCTGTTCCCAGCAAGTACAGTGTATTGGACTGAAGAGAAGCTACTGTTCTTGTCAGTTTCCTAAGCAGAGTTGAACTAGATATGCCCTGTGTGTGTAGGAAGCACAGTTCTTTTGTTCTGAGCAAGCTCACTGTTCTGGCCCTATAGGAAACACAGGAGAGTAGAAGAGTGCTGTTTTCTCAAAAGCAGAGTGTGTTTCTTGCAAGGCGAGCTAGCGTTTGTTTCCCAGTCCTAAAAGGAGTTGAATCCCATGCAGTTTCTGCTCCTACGAGCAAGAGTTGTTTTCTGCTAAGAAGAGTCACTATTGCGCTCCCATTGCCATACACAGTGCAAATAGCACTCGCGTCTGTTCCCAGCAAGTACAGTGTATTGGACTGAAGAGAAGCTACTGTTCTTGTCAGTTTCCTAAGCAGAGTTGAACTAGATATGCCCCGTGTGTGTAGGAAGCACAGTTCTTTTGTTCTGAGCAAGCTCAATGTTCTGGCCCTATAGGAAACACAGGAGAGTAGAAGAGTGCTGTTTTCTCAAAAGCAGAGTGTGTTTCTTGCAAGGCGAGCTAGCATTTGTTTCCCAGTCCTAAACGGAGTTGAATCCCATGCAGTTTCTGGTCCTACGAGCCAGAGTTGTTTTCTGCTAAGAAGAGTCACTATGGCGCTCCCATTGCCATACACAGTGCAAATAGCACTCACGTCTGTTCCCAGCAAGTACAGTGTATTGGACTGAAGAGAAGCTACTGTTCTTGTCAGTTTCCTAAGCAGAGTTGAACTAGATATGCCCCGTGTGTGTAGGAAGCACAGTTCTTTTGTTCTGAGCAAGCTCAATGTTCTGGCCCTATAGGAAACACAGGAGAGTAGAAGAGTGCTGTTTTCTCAAAATCAGAGTGTGTTTCTTGCAAGGCGAGCTAGCGTTTGTTTCCCAGTCCTAAACGGAGTTGAATCCCATGCAGTTTCTGCTCCTACGAGCAAGAGTTGTTTTCTGCTAAGAAGAGTCACTATTGCGCTCCCATTGCCATACACAGTGCAAATAGCACTCGCGTCTGTTCCCAGCAAATACAGTGTATTGGACTGAAGAGAAGCTACTGTTCTTGTAAGTTTCCTAATGAGTTGAACTAGATATGCCCCGTGTGTGTAGGAAGCACAGTTCTTTTGTTCTGAGCAAGCTCAATGTTCTGGCCCTATAGGAAACACAGGAGAGTAGAAGAGTGCTGTTTTCTCAAAAGCAGAGTGTGTTTCTTGCAAGGCGAGCTAGCGTTTGTTTCCCAGTCCTAAACGGAGTTGAATCCCATGCAGTTTCTGGTCCTACGAGCCAGAGTTGTTTTCTGCTAAGAAGAGTCACTATGGCGCTCCCATTGCCATACACAGTGCAAATAGCACTCGCGTCTGTTCCCAGCAAGTACAGTGTATTGGACTGAAGAGAAGCTACTGTTCTTGTCAGTTTCCTAAGCAGAGTTGAACTAGATATGCCCCGTGTGTGTAGGAAGCACAGTTTTTTTCTTCTGAGCAAGCTCGATGTTCTGGCCCTATAGGAAACACAGGAGAGTAGAAGAGTGCTGTTTTCTCAAAAGCAGAGTGTGTTTCTTGCAAGGCGAGCTAGCGTTTGTTTCCCAGTCCTAAACGGAGTTGAATCCCATGCAGTTTCTGGTCCTACGAGCAAGAGTTGTTTTCTGCTAAGAAGAGTCACTATTGCGCTCCCATTGCCATACACAGTGCAAATAGCACTCGCGTCTGTTCCCAGCAAGTACAGTGTATTGGACTGAAGAGAAGCTACTGTTCTTGTCAGTTTCCTAAGCAGAGTTGAACTAGATATGCCCCGTGTGTGTAGGAAGCACAGTTCTTTTGTTCTGAGCAAGCTCACTGTTCTGGCCCTATAGGAAACACAGGAGAGTAGAAGAGTGCTGTTTTCTCAAAAGCAGAGTGTGTTTCTTGCAAGGCGAGCTAGCGTTTGTTTCCCAGTCCTAAACGGAGTTGAATCCCATGCAGTTTCTGGTACTACGAGCCAGAGTTGTTTTCTGCTAAGAAGAGTCACTATGGCGCTCCCATTGCCATACACAGTGAAATAGCACTCGCGTGTGTTCCCAGCAAGTACAGTGTATTGGACTGAAGAGAAGCTACTGTTCTTGTCAGTTTCCTAAGCAGAGTTGAACAAGATATGCCCCGTGTGTGTAGGAAGCACAGTTCTTTTGTTCTGAGCAAGCTCAATGTTCTGGCCCTATAGGAAACACAGGAGAGTAGAAGAGTGCTGTTTTCTCAAAAGCAGAGTGTGTTTCTTGCAAGGCGAGCTAGCGTTTGTTTCCCAGTCCTAACGGAGTTGAATCCCATGCAGTTTCTGGTCCTACGAGCAAGAGTTGTTTTCTGCCAAGAAGAGTCACTATTGTGCTCCCATTGCCATACACAGTGCAAATAGCACTCGCGTCTTTTCCCAGCAAGTACAGTGTATTGGACTGAAGAGAAGCTACTGTTCTTGTCAGTTTCCTAAGCAGAGTTGAACTAGATATGCCCCGTGTGTGTAGGAAGCACAGTTCTTTTGTTCTGAGCAAGCTCACTGTTCTGGCCCTATAGGAAACACAGGAGAGTAGAAGAGTGCTGTTTTCTCAAAAGCAGAGTGTGTTTCTTGCAAGGCGAGCTAGCGTTTGTTTCCCAGTCCTAAACGGAGTTGAATCCCATGCAGTTTCTGCTCCTACTAGCAAGAGTTGTTTTCTGCAAAGAAGAGTCACTATTGCGCTCCCATTGCCATACACAGTGCAAATAGCACTCGCGTCTGTTCCCAGCAAGTACAGTGTATTGGACTGAAGAGAAGCTACTGTTCTTGTCAGTTTCCTAAGCAGAGTTGAACTAGATATGCCCCGTGTGTGTAGGAAGCACAGTTCTTTTGTTCTGAGCAAGCTCAATGTTCTGGCCCTATAGGAAACACAGGAGAGTAGAAGAGTGCTGTTTTCTCAAAAGCAGAGTGTGTTTCTGGCAAGGCGAGCTAGCGTTTGTTTCCCAGTCCTAAACGGAGTTGAATCCCATGCAGTTTCTGCTCCTACGAGCAAGAGTTGTTTTCTGCTAAGAAGAGTCACTCTTGCGCTCCCATTGCCATACACAATGCAAATAGCACTCGCGTCTGTTCCCAGCAAGTACAGTGTATTGGACTGAAGAGAAGCTACTGTTCTTGTCAGTTTCCTAAGCAGAGTTGAACTAGATATGCCCCGTGTGTGTAGGAAGCACAGTTCTTTTGTTCTGAGCAAGCTCACTGTTCTGGCCCTATAGGAAACACAGGAGAGTAGAAGAGTGCTGTTTTCTCAAAAGCAGAGTGTGTTTCTTGCAAGGCGAGCTAGCGTTTGTTTCCCAGTCCTAAACGGAGTTGAATCCCATGCAGTTTCTGGTCCTACGAGCAAGAGTTGTTTTCTGCTAAGAAGAGTCACTATTGCGCTCCCATTGCCATACACAATGCAAATAGCACTCGCGTCTGTTCCCAGCAAGTACAGTGTATTGGACTGAAGAGAAGCTACTGTTCTTGTCAGTTTCCTAAGCAGAGTTGAACTAGATATGCCCCGTGTGTGTAGGAAGCACAGTTCTTTTCTTCTGAGCAAGCTCGATGTTCTGGCCCTATAGGAAACACAGGAGAGTAGAAGAGTGCTGTTTTCTCAAAAGCAGAGTGTGTTTCTTGCAAGGCGAGCTAGCGTTTGTTTCCCAGTCCTAAAAGGAGTTGAATCCCATGCAGTTTCTGCTCCTACGAGCAAGAGTTGTTTTCTGCTAAGAAGAGTCACTATTGCGCTCCCATTGCCATACACAGTGCAAATAGCACTCGCGTCTGTTCCCAGCAAGTACAGTGTATTGGACTGAAGAGAAGCTACTGTTCTTGTCAGTTTCCTAAGCAGAGTTGAACTAGATATGCCCCGTGTGTGTAG
The DNA here is from genome assembly GCF_949786415.1 of Peromyscus eremicus. Lineage (NCBI taxonomy): Eukaryota > Metazoa > Chordata > Mammalia > Rodentia > Cricetidae > Peromyscus > Peromyscus eremicus. The sequence continues at coordinate 30,877 of NW_026737246.1, read as the reverse complement.
GAAGCACAGTTCTTTTGTTCTGAGCAAGCTCACTGTTCTGGCCCTATAGGAAACACAGGAGAGTAGAAGAGTGCTGTTTTCTCAAAAGCAGAGTGTGTTTCTTGCAAGGCGAGCTAGCATTTGTTTCCCAGTCCTAAACGGAGTTGAATCCCATGCAGTTTCTGGTCCTACGAGCCAGAGTTGTTTTCTGCTAAGAAGAGTCACTATGGCGCTCCCATTGCCATACACAGTGCAAATAGCACTCGCGTCTGTTCCCAGCAAGTACAGTGTATTGGACTGAAGAGAAGCTGCTGTTCTTGTCAGTTTCCTAAGCAGAGTTGAACTAGATATGCCCCGTGTGTGTAGGAAGCACAGTTCTTTTGTTCTGAGCAAGCTCAATGTTCTGGCCCTATAGGAAACACAGGAGAGTAGAAGAGTGCTGTTTTCTCAAAAGCAGAGTGTGTTTCTTGCAAGGCGAGCTAGCGTTTGTTTCCCAGTCCTAAACGGAGTTGAATCCCATGCAGTTTCTGGTCCTACGAGCCAGAGTTGTTTTCTGCTAAGAAGAGTCACTATGGCGCTCCCATTGCCATACACAGTGCAAATAGCACTCGCGTCTGTTCCCAGCAAGTACAGTGTATTGGACTGAAGAGAAGCTACTGTTCTTGTCAGTTTCCTAAGCAGAGTTGAACTAGATATGCCCCGTGTGTGTAGGAAGCACAGTTTTTTTCTTCTGAGCAAGCTCGATGTTCTGGCCCTATAGGAAACACAGGAGAGTAGAAGAGTGCTGTTTTCTCAAAAGCAGAGTGTGTTTCTTGCAAGGCGAGCTAGCGTTTGTTTCCCAGTCCTAAACGGAGTTGAATCCCATGCAGTTTCTGGTCCTACGAGCAAGAGTTGTTTTCTGCTAAGAAGAGTCACTATTGCGCTCCCATTGCCATACACAGTGCAAATAGCACTCGCGTCTGTTCCCAGCAAGTACAGTGTATTGGACTGAAGAGAAGCTACTGTTCTTGTCAGTTTCCTAAGCAGAGTTGAACTAGATATGCCCCGTGTGTGTAGGAAGCACAGTTCTTTTGTTCTGAGCAAGCTCACTGTTCTGGCCCTATAGGAAACACAGGAGAGTAGAAGAGTGCTGTTTTCTCAAAAGCAGAGTGTGTTTCTTGCAAGGCGAGCTAGCGTTTGTTTCCCAGTCCTAAACGGAGTTGAATCCCATGCAGTTTCTGCTCCTCCGAGCAAGAGTTGTTTTCTGCTAAGAAGAGTCACTATTGCGCTCCCATTGCCATACACAGTGCAAATAGCACTCGCGTGTGTTCCCAGCAAGTACAGTGTATTGGACTGAAGAGAAGCTACTGTTCTTGTCAGTTTCCTAAGCAGAGTTGAACTAGATATGCCCCGTGTGTGTAGGAAGCACAGTTCTTTTGTTCTGAGCAAGCTCACTGTTCTGGCCCTATAGGAAACACAGGAGAGTAGAAGAGTGCTGTTTTCTCAAAAGCAGAGTGTGTTTCTTGCAAGGCGAGCTAGCGTTTGTTTCCCAGTCCTAAACGGAGTTGAATCCCATGCAGTTTCTGGTACTACGAGCCAGAGTTGTTTTCTGCTAAGAAGAGTCACTATGGCGCTCCATTGCCATACACAGTGCAAATAGCACTCGCGTGTGTTCCCAGCAAGTACAGTGTATTGGACTGAAGAGAAGCTACTGTTCTTGTCAGTTTCCTAAGCAGAGTTGAACTAGATATGCCCCGTGTGTGTAGGAAGCACAGTTCTTTTGTTCTGAGCAAGCTCAATGTTCTGGCCCTATAGGAAACACAGGAGAGTAGAAGAGTGCTGTTTTCTCAAAAGCAGAGTGTGTTTCTTGGCAAGGCGAGCTAGCGTTTGTTTCCCAGTCCTAAACGGAGTTGAATCCCATGCAGTTTCGCGTCCTACGAGCAAGAGTTGTTTTCTGCCAAGAAGAGTCACTATTGTGCTCCCATTGCCATACACAGTGCAAATAGCACTCGCGTCTTTTCCCAGCAAGTACAGTGTATTGGACTGAAGAGAAGCTACTGTTCTTGTCAGTTTCCTAAGCAGAGTTGAACTAGATATGCCCCGTGTGTGTAGGAAGCACAGTTCTTTTGTTCTGAGCAAGCTCACTGTTCTGGCCCTATAGGAAACACAGGAGAGTAGAAGAGTGCTGTTTTCTCAAAAGCAGAGTGTGTTTCTTGCAAGGCGAGCTAGCGTTTGTTTCCCAGTCTGAAACGGAGTTGAATCCCATGCAGTTTCTGGTCCTACGAGCAAGAGTTGTTTTCTGCTAAGAAGAGTCACTATTGCGCTCCCATTGCCATACACAGTGCAAATAGCACTCGCGTCTGTTCCCAGCAAGTACAGTGTATTGGACTGAAGAGAAGCTACTGTTCTTGTCAGTTTCCTAAGCAGAGTTGAACTAGATATGCCCCGTGTGTGTAGGAAGCACAGTTCTTTTGTTCTGAGCAAGCTCAATGTTCTGGCCCTATAGGAAACACAGGAGAGTAGAAGAGTGCTGTTTTCTCAAAAGCAGAGTGTGTTTCTTGCAAGGCGAGCTAGCGTTTGTTTCCCAGTCCTAAACGGAGTTGAATCCCATGCAGTTTCTGGTCCTATGAGCAAGAGTTGTTTTCTGCTAAGAAGTGTCACTATTGCGCTCCCATTGCCATACACAGTGCAAATAGCACTCGCGTCTGTTCCCAGCAAGTACAGTGTATTGGACTGAAGAGAAGCTACTGTTCTTGTCAGTTTCCTAAGCAGAGTTGAACTAGATATGCCCCGTGTGTGTAGGAAGCACAGTTCTTTTGTTCTGAGCAAGCTCACTGTTCTGGCCCTATAGGAAACACAGGAGAGTAGAAGAGTGCTGTTTTCTCAAAAGCAGAGTGTGTTTCTTGCAAGGCGAGCTAGCGTTTGTTTCCCAGTCCTAAACGGAGTTGAATCCCATGCAGTTTCTGGTCCTACGAGCCAGAGTTGTTTTCTGCTAAGAAGAGTCACTATGGCGCTCCCATTGCCATACACAGTGCAAATAGCACTCGCGTCTGTTCCCAGCAAGTACAGTGTATTGGACTGAAGAGAAGCTACTGTTCTTGTCAGTTTCCTAAGCAGAGTTGAACTAGATATGCCCCGTGTGTGTAGGAAGCACAGTTTTTTTCTTCTGAGCAAGCTCGATGTTCTGGCCCTATAGGAAACACAGGAGAGTAGAAGAGTGCTGTTTTCTCAAAAGCAGAGTGTGTTTCTTGCAAGGCGAGCTAGCGTTTGTTTCCCAGTCCTAAACGGAGTTGAATCCCATGCAGTTTCTGGTCCTACGAGCAAGAGTTGTTTTCTGCTAAGAAGAGTCACTATTGCGCTCCCATTGCCATACACAGTGCAAATAGCACTCGCGTCTGTTCCCAGCAAGTACAGTGTATTGGACTGAAGAGAAGCTACTGTTCTTGTCAGTTTCCTAAGCAGAGTTGAACTAGATATGCCCCGTGTGTGTAGGAAGCACAGTTCTTTTGTTCTGAGCAAGCTCACTGTTCTGGCCCTATAGGAAACACAGGAGAGTAGAAGAGTGCTGTTTTCTCAAAAGCAGAGTGTGTTTCTTGCAAGGCGAGCTAGCGTTTGTTTCCCAGTCCTAAACGGAGTTGAATCCCATGCAGTTTCTGCTCTTCCGAGCAAGAGTTGTTTTCTGCTAAGAAGAGTCACTATTGCGCTCCCATTGCCATACACAGTGCAAATAGCACTCGCGTGTGTTCCCAGCAAGTACAGTGTATTGGACTGAAGAGAAGCTACTGTTCTTGTCAGTTTCCTAAGCAGAGTTGAACTAGATATGCCCCGTGTGTGTAGGAAGCACAGTTCTTTTGTTCTGAGCAAGCTCACTGTTCTGGCCCTATAGGAAACACAGGAGAGTAGAAGAGTGCTGTTTTCTCAAAAGCAGAGTGTGTTTCTTGCAAGGCGAGCTAGCGTTTGTTTCCCAGTCCTAAACGGAGTTGAATCCCATGCAGTTTCTGGTCCTACGAGCAAGAGTTGTTTTCTGCCAAGAAGAGTCACTATTGTGCTCCCATTGCCATACACAGTGCAAATAGCACTCGCGTCTTTTCCCAGCAAGTACAGTGTATTGGACTGAAGAGAAGCTACTGTTCTTGTCAGTTTCCTAAGCAGAGTTGAACTAGATATGCCCCGTGTGTGTAGGAAGCACAGTTCTTTTGTTCTGAGCAAGCTCACTGTTCTGGCCCTATAGGAAACACAGGAGAGTAGAAGAGTGCTGTTTTCTCAAAAGCAGAGTGTGTTTCTTGCAAGGCGAGCTAGCGTTTGTTTCCCAGTCTGAAACGGAGTTGAATCCCATGCAGTTTCTGGTCCTACGAGCAAGAGTTGTTTTCTGCTAAGAAGAGTCACTATTGCGCTCCCATTGCCATACACAGTGCAAATAGCACTCGCGTCTGTTCCCAGCAAGTACAGTGTATTGGACTGAAGAGAAGCTACTGTTCTTGTCAGTTTCCTAAGCAGAGTTGAACTAGATATGCCCCGTGTGTGTAGGAAGCACAGTTCTTTTGTTCTGAGCAAGCTCAATGTTCTGGCCCTATAGGAAACACAGGAGAGTAGAAGAGTGCTGTTTTCTCAAAAGCAGAGTGTGTTTCTTGCAAGGCGAGCTAGCGTTTGTTTCCCAGTCCTAAACGGAGTTGAATCCCATGCAGTTTCTGGTCCTATGAGCAAGAGTTGTTTTCTGCTAAGAAGTGTCACTATTGCGCTCCCATTGCCATACACAGTGCAAATAGCACTCGCGTCTGTTCCCAGCAAGTACAGTGTATTGGACTGAAGAGAAGATACTGTTCTTGTCAGTTTCCTAAGCAGAGTTGAACTAGATATGCCCCGTGTGTGTAGGAAGCACAGTTCTTTTGTTCTGAGCAAGCTCACTGTTCTGGCCCTATAGGAAACACAGGAGAGTAGAAGAGTGCTGTTTTCTCAAAAGCAGAGTGTGTTTCTTGCAAGGCGAGCTAGCGTTTGTTTCCCAGTCCTAAACGGAGTTGAATCCCATGCAGTTTCTGCTCCTACGAGCAAGAGTTGTTTTCTGCTAAGAAGAGTCACTATTGCGCTCCCATTGCCATACACAGTGCAAATAGCACTCGCGTCTGTTCCCAGCAAGTACAGTGTATTGGACTGAAGAGAAGCTACTGTTCTTGTCAGTTTCCTAAGCAGAGTTGAACTAGATATGCCCCGTGTGTGTAGGAAGCACAGTTCTTTTGTTCTGAGCAAGCTCACTGTTCTGGCCCTATAGGAAACACAGGAGAGTAGAAGAGTGCTGTTTTCTCAAAAGCAGAGTGTGTTTCTTGCAAGGCGAGCTAGCGTTTGTTTCCCAGTCCTAAACGGAGTTGAATCCCATGCAGTTTCTGCTCCTACGAGCAAGAGTTGTTTTCTGCTAAGAAGAGTCACTATTGCGCTCCCATTGCCATACACAGTGCAAATAGCCCTCGCGTCTGTTCCCAGCAAGTACAGTGTATTGGACTGAAGAGAAGCTACTGTTCTTGTCAGTTTCCTAAGCAGAGTTGAACTAGATATGCCCCGTGTGTGTAGGAAGCACAGTTCTTTTGTTCTGAGCAAGCTCACTGTTCTGGCCCTATAGGAAACACAGGAGAGTAGAAGAGTGCTGTTTTCTCAAAAGCAGAGTGTGTTTCTTGCAAGGCGAGCTAGCGTTTGTTTCCCAGTCCTAAACGGAGTTGAATCCCATGCAGTTTCTGCTCCTACGAGCAAGAGTTGTTTTCTGCTAAGAAGAGTCACTATTGCGCTCCCATTGCCATACACAGTGCAAATAGCACTCGCGTCTGTTCCCAGCAAGTACAGTGTATTGGACTGAAGAGAAGCTACTGTTCTTGTCAGTTTCCTAAGCAGAGTTGAACTAGATATGCCCCGTGTGTGTAGGAAGCACAGTTCTTTTGTTCTGAGCAAGCTCAATGTTCTGGCCCTATAGGAAACACAGGAGAGTAGAAGAGTGCTGTTTTCTCAAAAGCAGAGTGTGTTTCTTGCAAGGCGAGCTAGCGTTTGTTTCCCAGTCCTAAACGGAGTTGAATCCCATGCAGTTTCTGGTCCTACGAGCAAGAGTTGTTTTCTGCCAAGAAGAGTCACTATTGCGCTCCCATTGCCATACACAGTGCAAATAGCACTCGCGTCTGTTCCCAGCAAGTACAGTGTATTGGACTGAAGAGAAGCTACTGTTCTTGTCAGTTTCCTAAGCAGAGTTGAACTAGATATGCCCCGTGTGTGTAGGAAGCACAGTTCTTTTCTTCTGAGCAAGCTCAATGTTCTGGCCCTATAGGAAACACAGGAGAGTAGAAGAGTGCTGTTTTCTCAAAAGCAGAGTGTGTTTCTGGCAAGGCGAGCTAGCGTTTGTTTCCCAGTCTGAAACGGAGTTGAATCCCATGCAGTTTCTGGTCCTACGAGCAAGAGTTGTTTTCTGCTAAGAAGAGTCACTATTGCGCTCCCATTGCCATACACAGTGCAAATAGCACTCGCGTCTGTTCCCAGCAAGTACAGTGTATTGGACTGAAGAGAAGCTACTGTTCTTGTCAGTTTCCTAAGCAGAGTTGAACTAGATATGCCCCGTGTGTGTAGGAAGCACAGTTCTTTTGTTCTGAGCAAGCTCACTGTTCTGGCCCTATAGGAAACACAGGAGAGTAGAAGAGTGCTGTTTTCTCAAAAGCAGAGTGTGTTTCTTGCAAGGCGAGCTAGCGTTTGTTTCCCAGTCCTAAACGGAGTTGAATCCCATGCAGTTTCTGCTCCTACTAGCAAGAGTTGTTTTCTGCAAAGAAGAGTCACTATTGCGCTCCCATTGCCATACACAGTGCAAATAGCACTCGCGTCTGTTCCCAGCAATTACAGTGTATTGGACTGAAGAGAAGCTACTGTTCTTGTCAGTTTCCTAAGCAGAGTTGAACTAGATATGCCCCGTGTGTGTAGGAAGCACAGTTCTTTTGTTCTGAGCAAGCTCAATGTTCTGGCCCTATAGGAAACACAGGAGAGTAGAAGAGTGCTGTTTTCTCAAAAGCAGAGTGTGTTTCTTGCAAGGCGAGCTAGCGTTTGTTTCCCAGTCCTAAACGGAGTTGAATCCCATGCAGTTTCTGGTCCTACGAGCCAGAGTTGTTTTCTGCTAAGAAGAGTCACTATTGCGCTCCCATTGGCATACACAGTGCAAATAGCACTCGCGTCTGTTCCCAGCAAGTAGAGTGTATTGGACTGAAGAGAAGCTACTGTTCTTGTCAGTTTCCTAAGCAGAGTTGAACTAGATATGCCCCGTGTGTGTAGGAAGCACAGTTCTTTTGTTCTGAGCAAGCTCACTGTTCTGGCCCTATAGGAAACACAGGAGAGTAGAAGAGTGCTGTTTTCTCAAAAGCAGAGTGTGTTTCTTGCAAGGCGAGCTAGCGTTTGTTTCCCAGTCCTAAACGGAGTTGAATCCCATGCAGTTTCTGCTCCTACGAGCAAGAGTTGTTTTCTGCTAAGAAGAGTCACTATTGCGCTCCCATTGCCATACACAGTGCAAATAGCCCTCGCGTCTGTTCCCAGCAAGTACAGTGTATTGGACTGAAGAGAAGCTACTGTTCTTGTCAGTTTCCTAAGCAGAGTTGAACTAGATATGCCCCGTGTGTGTAGGAAGCACAGTTCTTTTCTTCTGAGCAAGCTCAATGTTCTGGCCCTATAGGAAACACAGGAGAGTAGAAGAGTGCTGTTTTCTCAAAAGCAGAGTGTGTTTCTTGCAAGGCGAGCTAGCGTTTGTTTCCCAGTCCTAAACGGAGTTGAATCCCATGCAGTTTCTGGTACTACGAGCCAGAGTTGTTTTATGCTAAGAAGAGTCACTATGGCGCTCCCATTGCCATACACAGTGCAAATAGCACTCGCGTGTGTTCCCAGCAAGTACAGTGTATTGGACTGAAGAGAAGCTACTGTTCTTGTCAGTTTCCTAAGCAGAGTTGAACTAGATATGCCCCGTGTGTGTAGGAAGCACAGTTCTTTTGTTCTGAGCAAGCTCACTGTTCTGGCCCTATAGGAAACACAGGAGAGTAGAAGAGTGCTGTTTTCTCAAAAGCAGAGTGTGTTTCTTGCAAGGCGAGCTAGCGTTTGTTTCCCAGTCCTAAACGGAGTTGAATCCCATGCAGTTTCTGGTCCTATGAGCCAGAGTTGTTTTCTGCTAAGAAGAGTCACTATTGCGCTCCCATTGCCATACACAGTGCAAATAGCACTCGCGTCTGTTCCCAGCAAGTACAGTGTATTGGACTGAAGAGAAGCTACTGTTCTTGTCAGTTTCCTAAGCAGAGTTGAACTAGATATGCCCCGTGTGTGTAGGAAGCACAGTTCTTTTGTTCTGAGCAAGCTCAATGTTCTGGCCCTATAGGAAACACAGGAGAGTAGAAGAGTGCTGTTTTCTCAAAAGCAGAGTGTGTTTCTTGCAAGGCGAGCTAGCGTTTGTTTCCCAGTCCTAAACGGAGTTGAATCCCATGCAGTTTCTGGTCCTACGAGCAAGAGTTGTTTTCTGCTAAGAAGAGTCACTATTGTGCTCCCATTGCCATACACAGTGCAAATAGCACTCGCGTCTGTTCCCAGCAAGTAGAGTGTATTGGACTGAAGAGAAGCTACTGTTCTTGTCAGTTTCCTAAGCAGAGTTGAACTAGATATGCCCCGTGTGTGTAGGAAGCACAGTTCTTTTGTTCTGAGCAAGCTCACTGTTCTGGCCATATAGGAAACACAGGAGAGTAGAAGAGTGCTGTTTTCTCAAAAGCAGAGTGTGTTTCTTGCAAGGCGAGCTAGCGTTTGTTTCCCAGTCCTAAACGGAGTTGAATCCCATGCAGTTTCTGCTCCTACGAGCAAGAGTTGTTTTCTGCTAAGAAGAGTCACTATTGCGCTCCCATTGCCATACACAGTGCAAATAGCACTCACGTCTGTTCCCAGCAAGTACAGTGTATTGGACTGAAGAGAAGCTACTGTTCTTGTCAGTTTCCTAAGCAGAGTTGAACTAGATATGCCCCGTGTGTGTAGGAAGCACAGTTCTTTTGTTCTGAGCAAGCTCACTGTTCTGGCCCTATAGGAAACACAGGAGAGTAGAAGAGTGCTGTTTTCTCAAAAGCAGAGTGTGTTTCTTGCAAGGCGAGCTAGCGTTTGTTTCCCAGTCCTAAACGGAGTTGAATCCCATGCAGTTTCTGCTCCTACTAGCAAGAGTTGTTTTCTGCAAAGAAGAGTCACTATTGCGCTCCCATTGCCATACACAGTGCAAATAGCACTCGTGTCTGTTCCCAGCAAGTACAGTGTATTGGACTGAAGAGAAGCTACTGTTCTTGTCAGTTTCCTAAGCAGAGTTGAACTAGATATGCCCCGTGTGTGTAGGAAGCACAGTTCTTTTGTTCTGAGCAAGCTCAATGTTCTGGCCCTACAGGAAACACAGGAGAGTAGAAGAGTGCTGTTTTCTCAAAAGCAGAGTGTGTTTCTTGCAAGGCGAGCTAGCGTTTGTTTCCCAGTCCTAAACGGAGTTGAATCCCATGCAGTTTCTGGTCCTACGAGCCAGAGTTGTTTTCTGCTAAGAAGAGTCACTATTGTGCTCCCATTGCCATACACAGTGCAAATAGCACTCGTCTGTTTTCAGCAAGTAGAGTGTATTGGACTGAAGAGAAGCTACTGTTCTTGTCAGTTTCCTAAGCAGAGTTGAACTAGATATGCCCCGTGTGTGTAGGAAGCACAGTTCTTTTGTTCTGAGCAAGCTCACTGTTCTGGCCCTATAGGAAACACAGGAGAGTAGAAGAGTGCTGTTTTCTCAAAAGCAGAGTGTGTTTCTTGCAAGGCGAGCTAGCGTTTGTTTCCCAGTCCTAAACGGAGTTGAATCCCATGCAGTTTCTGGTTCTATGAGCCAGAGTTGTTTTCTGCTAAGAAGAGTCACTATTGCGCTCCCATTGCCATACACAGTGCAAATAGCACTCGCGTCTGTTCCCAGCAAGTACAGTGTATTGGACTGAAGAGAAGCTACTGTTCTTGTCAGTTTCCTAAGCAGAGTTGAACTAGATATGCCCCGTGTGTGTAGGAAGCACAGTTCTTTTCTTCTGAGCAAGCTCAATGTTCTGGCCCTATAGGAAACACAGGAGAGTAGAAGAGTGCTGTTTTCTCAAAAGCAGAGTGTGTTTCTTGCAAGGCGAGCTAGCGTTTGTTTCCCAGTCCTAAACGGAGTTGAATCCCATGCAGTTTCTGGTCCTACGAGCCAGAGTTGTTTTCTGCTAAGAAGAGTCACTATTGTGCTCCCATTGCCATACACAGTGCAAATAGCACTCCCGTCTGTTCCCAGCAAGTACAGTGTATTGGACTGAAGAGAAGCTACTGTTCTTGTCAGTTTCCTAAGCAGAGTTGAACTAGATATGCCCCGTGTGTGTAGGAAGCACAGTTCTTTTGTTCTGAGCAAGCTCAATGTTCTGGCCCTATAGGAAACACAGGAGAGTAGAAGAGTGCTGTTTTCTCAAAAGCAGAGTGTGTTTCTTGCAAGGCGAGCTAGCGTTTGTTTCCCAGTCCTAAAGGGACTTGAATCCCATGCAGTTTCTGCTCCTACTAGCAACTGTTGTTTTCTGCTAAGAAGAGTCACTATTGCGCTCCCATTGCCATACACAGTGCAAATAGCACTCGCGTCTGTTCCCAGCAAGTAGAGTGTATTGGACTGAAGAGAAGCTACTGTTCTTGTCAGTTTCCTAAGCAGAGTTGAACTAGATATGCCCCGTGTGTGTAGGAAGCACAGTTCTTTTGTTCTGAGCAAGCTCACTGTTCTGGCCCTATAGGAAACACAGGAGAGTAGAAGAGTGCTGTTTTCTCAAAAGCAGAGTGTGTTTCTTGCAAGGCGAGCTAGCGTTTGTTTCCCAGTCCTAAACGGAGTTGAATCCCATGCAGTTTCTGGTCCTACGAGCAAGAGTTGTTTTCTGCTAAGAAGAGTCACTATTGCGCTCCCATTGCCATACACAGTGCAAATAGCACTCGCGTCTGTTCCCAGCAAGTACAGTGTATTGGACTGAAGAGAAGCTACTGTTCTTGTCAGTTTCCTAAGCAGAGTTGAACTAGATATGCCCCGTGTGTGTAGAAAGCACAGTTCTTTTGTTCTGAGCAAGCTCAATGTTCTGGCCCTATAGGAAACACAGGAGAGTAGAAGAGTGCTGTTTTCTCAAAAGCAGAGTGTGTTTCTTGCAAGGCAAGCTAGCGTTTGTTTCCCAGTCCTAAACGGAGTTGAATCCCATGCAGTTTCTGGTACTACGAGCCAGAGTTGTTTTCTGCTAAGAAGAGTCACTATTGCGCTCCCATTGCCATACACAGTGCAAATAGCACTCGCGTGTGTTCCCAGCAAGTACAGTGTATTGGACTGAAGAGAAGCTACTGTTCTTGTCAGTTTCCTAAGCAGAGTTGAACTAGATATGCCCCGTGTGTGTAGGAAGCACAGTTCTTTTGTTCTGAGCAAGCTCAATGTTCTGGCCCTATAGGAAACACAGGAGAGTAGAAGAGTGCTGTTTTCTCAAAAGCAGAGTGTGTTTCTTGCAAGGCGAGCTAGCGTTTGTTTCCCAGTCCTAAACGGAGTTGAATCCCATGCAGTTTCTGGTCCTACGAGCAAGAGTTGTTTTCTGACAAGAAGAGTCACTATTGCGCTCCCATTGCCATACACAGTGCAAATAGCACTCGCGTCTTTTCCCAGCAAGTACAGTGTATTGGACTGAAGAGAAGCTACTGTTCTTGTCAGTTTCCTAAGCAGAGTTGAACTAGATATGCCCCGTGTGTGTAGGAAACACAGTTCTTTTGTTCTGAGCAAGCTCACTGTTCTGGCCCTATAGGAAACACAGGAGAGTAGAAGAGTGCTGTTTTCTCAAAAGCAGAGTGTGTTTCTTGCAAGGCGAGCTAGCGTTTGTTTCCCAGTCCTAAACGGAGTTGAATCCCATGCATTTTCTGGTCCTACGAGCAAGAGTTGTTTTCTGCCAAGAAGAGTCACTATTGCGCTCCCATTGCCATACACAGTGCAAATAGCACTCGCGTCTTTTCCCAGCAAGTACAGTGTATTGGACTGAAGAGAAGCTACTGTTCTTGTCAGTTTCCTAAGCAGAGTTGAACTAGATATGCCCCGTGTGTGTAGGAAGCACAGTTCTTTTGTTCTGAGCAAGCTCACTGTTCTGGCCCTATAGGAAACACAGGAGAGTAGAAGAGTGCTGTTTTCTCAAAAGCAGAGTGTGTTTCTTGCAAGGCGAGCTAGCGTTTGTTTCCCAGTCTGAAACGGAGTTGAATCCCATGCAGTTTCTGGTCCTACGAGCAAGAGTTGTTTTCTGCTAAGAAGAGTCACTATTGCGCTCCCATTGCCATACACAGTGCAAATAGCACTCGCGTCTGTTCCCAGCAAGTACAGTGTATTGGACTGAAGAGAAGCTACTGTTCTTGTCAGTTTCCTAAGCAGAGTTGAACTAGATATGCCCCGTGTGTGTAGGAAGCACAGTTCTTTTGTTCTGAGCAAGCTCACTGTTCTGGCCCTATAGGAAACACAGGAGAGTAGAAGAGTGCTGTTTTCTCAAAAGCAGAGTGTGTTTCTTGCAAGGCGAGCTAGCGTTTGTTTCCCAGTCCTAAACGGAGTTGAATCCCATGCAGTTTCTGCTCCTACTAGCAAGAGTTGTTTTCTGCAAAGAAGAGTCACTATTGCGCTCCCATTGCCATACACAGTGCAAATAGCACTCGCGTCTGTTCCCAGCAAGTACAGTGTATTGGACTGAAGAGAAGCTACTGTTCTTGTCAGTTTCCTAAGCAGAGTTGAACTAGATATGCCCCGTGTGTGTAGGAAGCACAGTTCTTTTGTTCTGAGCAAGCTCACTGTTCTGGCCATATAGGAAACACAGGAGAGTAGAAGAGTGCTGTTTTCTCAAAAGCAGAGTGTGTTTCTTGCAAGGCGAGCTAGTGTTTGTTTCCCAGTCCTAAACGGAGTTGAATCCCATGCAGTTTCTAGTCCTACGAGCAAGAGTTGTTTTCTGCTAAGAAGAGTCACTATTGCGCTCCCATTGCCATACACAGTGCAAATAGCACTCGCGTCTGTTCCCAGCAAGTACAGTGTATTGGACTGAAGAGAAGCTACTGTTCTTGTCAGTTTCCTAAGCAGAGTTGAACTAGATATGCCCCGTGTGTGTAGGAAGCACAGTTCTTTTGTTCTGAGCAAGCTCACTGTTCTGGCCCTATAGGAAACACAGGAGAGTAGAAGAGTGCTGTTTTCTCAAAAGCAGAGTGTGTTTCTTGCAAGGCGAGCTAGCGTTTGTTTCCCAGTCCTAAACGGAGTTGAATCCCATGCAGTTTCTGCTCCTACTAGCAAGAGTTGTTTTCTGCAAAGAAGAGTCACTATTGCGCTCCCATTGCCATACACAGTGCAAATAGCACTCGTGTCTGTTCCCAGCAAGTACAGTGTATTGTACTGAAGAGAAGCTACTGTTCTTGTCAGTTTCCTAAGCAGAGTTGAACTAGATATGCCCCGTGTGTGTAGGAAGCACAGTTCTTTTGTTCTGAGCAAGCTCAATGTTCTGGCCCTATAGGAAACTCAGGAGAGTAGAAGAGTGCTGTTTTCTCAAAAGCAGAGTGTGTTTCTTGCAAGGCGAGCTAGCGTTTGTTTCCCAGTCCTAAACGGAGTTGAATCCCATGCAGTTTCTGGTCCTACGAGCCAGAGTTGTTTTCTGCTAAGAAGAGTCACTATTGCGCTCCCATTGCCATACACAGTGCAAATAGCACTCGTCTGTTTTCAGCAAGTAGAGTGTATTGTACTGAAGAGAAGCTACTGTTCTTGTCAGTTTCCTAAGCAGAGTTGAACTAGATATGCCCCGTGTGTGTAGGAAGCACAGTTCTTTTGTTCTGAGCAAGCTCACTGTTCTGGCCCTATAGGAAACACAGGAGAGTAGAAGAGTGCTGTTTTCTCAAAAGCAGAGTGTGTTTCTTGCAAGGCGAGCTAGCGTTTGTTTCCCAGTCCTAAACGGAGTTGAATCCCATGCAGTTTCTGGTCCTATGAGCAAGAGTTGTTTTCTGCTAAGAAGTGTCACTATTGCGTTCCCATTGCCATACACAGTGCAAATAGCACTCGCGTCTGTTCCCAGCAAGTACAGTGTATTGGACTGAAGAGAAGCTACTGTTCTTGTCAGTTTCCTAAGCAGAGTTGAACTAGATATGCCCCGTGTGTGTAGGAAGCACAGTTCTTTTGTTCTGAGCAAGCTCACTGTTCTGGCCCTATAGGAAACACAGGAGAGTAGAAGAGTGCTGTTTTCTCAAAAGCAGAGTGTGTTTCTTGCAAGGCGAGCTAGCGTTTGTTTCCCAGTCCTAAACGGAGTTGAATCCCATGCAGTTTCTGGTCCTACGAGCAAGAGTTGTTTTCTGCTAAGAAGAGTCACTATTGCGCTCCCATTGCCATACACAGTGCAAATAGCACTCGCGTCTGTTCCCAGCAAGTACAGTGTATTGGACTGAAGAGAAGCTACTGTTCTTGTCAGTTTCCTAAGCAGAGTTGAACTAGATATGCCCCGTGTGTGTAGAAAGCACAGTTCTTTTGTTCTGAGCAAGCTCAATGTTCTGGCCCTATAGGAAACACAGGAGAGTAGAAGAGTGCTGTTTTCTCAAAAGCAGAGTGTGTTTCTTGCAAGGCGAGCTAGCGTTTGTTTCCCAGTCCTAAACGGAGTTGAATCCCATGCAGTTTCTGGTACTACGAGCCAGAGTTGTTTTCTGCTAAGAAGAGTCACTATTGCGCTCCCATTGCCATACACAGTGCAAATAGCACTCGCGTGTGTTCCCAGCAAGTACAGTGTATTGGACTGAAGAGAAGCTACTGTTCTTGTCAGTTTCCTAAGCAGAGTTGAACTAGATATGCCCCGTGTGTGTAGGAAGCACAGTTCTTTTGTTCTGAGCAAGCTCAATGTTCTGGCCCTATAGGAAACACAGGAGAGTAGAAGAGTGCTGTTTTCTCAAAAGCAGAGTGTGTTTCTTGCAAGGCGAGCTAGCGTTTGTTTCCCAGTCCTAAACGGAGTTGAATCCCATGCAGTTTCTGGTCCTACGAGCAAGAGTTGTTTTCTGCCAAGAAGAGTCACTATTGCGCTCCCATTGCCATACACAGTGCAAATAGCACTCGCGTCTTTTCCCAGCAAGTACAGTGTATTGGACTGAAGAGAAGCTACTGTTCTTGTCAGTTTCCTAAGCAGAGTTGAACTAGATATGCCCCGTGTGTGTAGGAAACACAGTTCTTTTGTTCTGAGCAAGCTCACTGTTCTGGCCATATAGGAAACACAGGAGAGTAGAAGAGTGCTGTTTTCTCAAAAGCAGAGTGTGTTTCTTGCAAGGCGAGCTAGCGTTTGTTTCCCAGTCCTAAACGGAGTTGAATCCCATGCAGTTTCTGCTCCTACTAGCAAGAGTTGTTTTCTGCAAAGAAGAGTCACTATTGCGCTCCCATTGCCATACACAGTGCAAATAGCACTCGTGTCTGTTCCCAGCAAGTACAGTGTATTGGACTGAAGAGAAGCTACTGTTCTTGTCAGTTTCCTAAGCAGAGTTGAACTAGATATGCCCCGTGTGTGTAGGAAGCACAGTTCTTTTGTTCTGAGCAAGCTCAATGTTCTGGCCCTATAGGAAACTCAGGAGAGTAGAAGAGTGCTGTTTTCTCAAAAGCAGAGTGTGTTTCTTGCAAGGCGAGCTAGCGTTTGTTTCCCAGTCCTAAACGGAGTTGAATCCCATGCAGTTTCTGGTCCTACGAGCCAGAGTTGTTTTCTGCTAAGAAGAGTCACTATTGCGCTCCCATTGCCATACACAGTGCAAATAGCACTCGTCTGTTTTCAGCAAGTAGAGTGTATTGTACTGAAGAGAAGCTACTGTTCTTGTCAGTTTCCTAAGCAGAGTTGAACTAGATATGCCCCGTGTGTGTAGGAAGCACAGTTCTTTTGTTCTGAGCAAGCTCACTGTTCTGGCCCTATAGGAAACACAGGAGAGTAGAAGAGTGCTGTTTTCTCAAAAGCAGAGTGTGTTTCTTGCAAGGCGAGCTAGCGTTTGTTTCCCAGTCCTAAACGGAGTTGAATCCCATGCAGTTTCTGCTCCTACGAGCAAGAGTTGTTTTCTGCTAAGAAGAGTCACTATTGCGCTCCCATTGCCATACACAGTGCAAATAGCACTCGCGTCTGTTCCCAGCAAGTACAGTGTATTGGACTGAAGAGAAGCTACTGTTCTTGTCAGTTTCCTAAGCAGAGTTGAACTAGATATGCCCCGTGTGTGTAGGAAGCACAGTTCTTTTGTTCTGAGCAAGCTCACTGTTCTGGCCCTATAGGAAACACAGGAGAGTAGAAGAGTGCTGTTTTCTCAAAAGCAGAGTGTGTTTCTTGCAAGGCGAGCTAGCGTTTGTTTCCCAGTCCTAAACGGAGTTGAATCCCATGCAGTTTCTGCTCCTACGAGCAAGAGTTGTTTTCTACTAAGAAGAGTCACTATTGCGCTCCCATTGCCATACACAGTGCAAATAGCACTCGCGTCTGTTCCCAGCAAGTACAGTGTATTGGACTGAAGAGAAGCTACTGTTCTTGTCAGTTTCCTAAGCAGAGTTGAACTAGATATGCCCCGTGTGTGTAGGAAGCACAGTTCTTTTGTTCTGAGCAAGCTCAATGTTCTGGCCCTATAGGAAACACACGAGAGTAGAAGAGTGCTGTTTTCTCAAAAGCAGAGTGTGTTTCTTGCAAGGCGAGCTAGCGTTTGTTTCCCAGTCCTAAACGGAGTTGAATCCCATGCAGTTTCTGGTCCTACGAGCAAGAGTTGTTTTCTGCTAAGAAGAGTCACTATTGCGCTCCCATTGCCATACACAGTGCAAATAGCACTCGCGTCTGTTCCCAGCAAGTAGAGTGTATTGGACTGAAGAGAAGCTACTGTTCTTGTCAGTTTCCTAAGCAGAGTTGAACTAGATATGCCCCGTGTGTGTAGGAAGCACAGTTCTTTTGTTCTGAGCAAGCTCACTGTTCTGGCCCTATAGGAAACACAGGAGAGTAGAAGAGTGCTGTTTTCTCAAAAGCAGAGTGTGTTTCTTGCAAGGCGAGCTAGCGTTTGTTTCCCAGTCCTAAACGGAGTTGAATCCCATGCAGTTTCTGCTCCTACGAGCAAGAGTTGTTTTCTGCTAAGAAGAGTCACTATTGCGCTCCCATTGCCATACACAGTGCAAATAGCACTCGCGTCTGTTCCCAGCAAGTACAGTGTATTGTACTGAAGAGAAGCTACTGTTCTTGTCAGTTTCCTAAGCAGAGTTGAACTAGATATGCCCCGTGTGTGTAGGAAGCACAGTTCTTTTGTTCTGAGCAAGCTCACTGTTCTGGCCCTATAGGAAACACAGGAGAGTAGAAGAGTGCTGTTTTCTCAAAAGCAGAGTGTGTTTCTTGCAAGGCGAGCTAGCGTTTGTTTCCCAGTCCTAAACGGAGTTGAATCCCATGCAGTTTCTGGTCCTATGAGCAAGAGTTGTTTTCTGCTAAGAAGTGTCACTATTGCGTTCCCATTGCCATACACAGTGCAAATAGCACTCGCGTCTGTTCCCAGCAAGTACAGTGTATTGGACTGAAGAGAAGCTACTGTTCTTGTCAGTTTCCTAAGCAGAGTTGAACTAGATATGCCCCGTGTGTGTAGGAAGCACAGTTCTTTTGTTCTGAGCAAGCTCACTGTTCTGGCCCTATAGGAAACACAGGAGAGTAGAAGAGTGCTGTTTTCTCAAAAGCAGAGTGTGTTTCTTGCAAGGCGAGCTAGCGTTTGTTTCCCAGTCCTAAACGGAGTTGAATCCCATGCAGTTTCTGGTCCTACGAGCAAGAGTTGTTTTCTGCTAAGAAGAGTCACTATTGCGCTCCCATTGCCATACACAGTGCAAATAGCACTCGCGTCTGTTCCCAGCAAGTACAGTGTATTGGACTGAAGAGAAGCTACTGTTCTTGTCAGTTTCCTAAGCAGAGTTGAACTAGATATGCCCCGTGTGTGTAGAAAGCACAGTTCTTTTGTTCTGAGCAAGCTCAATGTTCTGGCCCTATAGGAAACACAGGAGAGTAGAAGAGTGCTGTTTTCTCAAAAGCAGAGTGTGTTTCTTGCAAGGCGAGCTAGCGTTTGTTTCCCAGTCCTAAACGGAGTTGAATCCCATGCAGTTTCTGGTACTACGAGCCAGAGTTGTTTTCTGCTAAGAAGAGTCACTATTGCGCTCCCATTGCCATACACAGTGCAAATAGCACTCGCGTGTGTTCCCAGCAAGTACAGTGTATTGGACTGAAGAGAAGCTACTGTTCTTGTCAGTTTCCTAAGCAGAGTTGAACTAGATATGCCCCGTGTGTGTAGGAAGCACAGTTCTTTTGTTCTGAGCAAGCTCAATGTTCTGGCCCTATAGGAAACACAGGAGAGTAGAAGAGTGCTGTTTTCTCAAAAGCAGAGTGTGTTTCTTGCAAGGCGAGCTAGCGTTTGTTTCCCAGTCCTAAACGGAGTTGAATCCCATGCAGTTTCTGGTCCTACGAGCAAGAGTTGTTTTCTGCCAAGAAGAGTCACTATTGCGCTCCCATTGCCATACACAGTGCAAATAGCACTCGCGTCTTTTCCCAGCAAGTACAGTGTATTGGACTGAAGAGAAGCTACTGTTCTTGTCAGTTTCCTAAGCAGAGTTGAACTAGATATGCCCCGTGTGTGTAGGAAACACAGTTCTTTTGTTCTGAGCAAGCTCACTGTTCTGGCCATATAGGAAACACAGGAGAGTAGAAGAGTGCTGTTTTCTCAAAAGCAGAGTGTGTTTCTTGCAAGGCGAGCTAGCGTTTGTTTCCCAGTCCTAAACGGAGTTGAATCCCATGCATTTTCTGGTCCTACGAGCAAGAGTTGTTTTCTGCTAAGAAGAGTCACTATTGCGCTCCCATTGCCATACACAGTGCAAATAGCACTCGCGTCTGTTCCCAGCAAGTACAGTGTATTGGACTGAAGAGAAGCTACTGTTCTTGTCAGTTTCCTAAGCAGAGTTGAACTAGATATGCCCCGTGTGTGTAGGAAGCACAGTTCTTTTGTTCTGAGCAAGCTCACTGTTCTGGCCCTATAGGAAACACAGGAGAGTAGAAGAGTGCTGTTTTCTCAAAAGCAGA
This sequence comes from Peromyscus eremicus, assembly GCF_949786415.1. Lineage (NCBI taxonomy): Eukaryota > Metazoa > Chordata > Mammalia > Rodentia > Cricetidae > Peromyscus > Peromyscus eremicus. Next base: position 11,816 of record NW_026737246.1, on the reverse strand, counting down.
GTGTGTTTCTTGCAAGGCGAGCTAGCGTTTGTTTCCCAGTCCTAAACGGAGTTGAATCCCATGCAGTTTCTGCTCCTACTAGCAAGAGTTGTTTTCTGCAAAGAAGAGTCACTATTGCGCTCCCATTGCCATACACAGTGCAAATAGCACTCGTGTCTGTTCCCAGCAAGTACAGTGTATTGGACTGAAGAGAAGCTACTGTTCTTGTCAGTTTCCTAAGCAGAGTTGAACTAGATATGCCCCGTGTGTGTAGGAAGCACAGTTCTTTTGTTCTGAGCAAGCTCAATGTTCTGGCCCTATAGGAAACTCAGGAGAGTAGAAGAGTGCTGTTTTCTCAAAAGCAGAGTGTGTTTCTTGCAAGGCGAGCTAGCGTTTGTTTCCCAGTCCTAAACGGAGTTGAATCCCATGCAGTTTCTGGTCCTACGAGCCAGAGTTGTTTTCTGCTAAGAAGAGTCACTATTGCGCTCCCATTGCCATACACAGTGCAAATAGCACTCGTCTGTTTTCAGCAAGTAGAGTGTATTGTACTGAAGAGAAGCTACTGTTCTTGTCAGTTTCCTAAGCAGAGTTGAACTAGATATGCCCCGTGTGTGTAGGAAGCACAGTTCTTTTGTTCTGAGCAAGCTCACTGTTCTGGCCCTATAGGAAACACAGGAGAGTAGAAGAGTGCTGTTTTCTCAAAAGCAGAGTGTGTTTCTTGCAAGGCGAGCTAGCGTTTGTTTCCCAGTCCTAAACGGAGTTGAATCCCATGCAGTTTCTGCTCCTACGAGCAAGAGTTGTTTTCTGCTAAGAAGAGTCACTATTGCGCTCCCATTGCCATACACAGTGCAAATAGCACTCGCGTCTGTTCCCAGCAAGTACAGTGTATTGGACTGAAGAGAAGCTACTGTTCTTGTCAGTTTCCTAAGCAGAGTTGAACTAGATATGCCCCGTGTGTGTAGGAAGCACAGTTCTTTTGTTCTGAGCAAGCTCACTGTTCTGGCCCTATAGGAAACACAGGAGAGTAGAAGAGTGCTGTTTTCTCAAAAGCAGAGTGTGTTTCTTGCAAGGCGAGCTAGCGTTTGTTTCCCAGTCCTAAACGGAGTTGAATCCCATGCAGTTTCTGCTCCTACGAGCAAGAGTTGTTTTCTACTAAGAAGAGTCACTATTGCGCTCCCATTGCCATACACAGTGCAAATAGCACTCGCGTCTGTTCCCAGCAAGTACAGTGTATTGGACTGAAGAGAAGCTACTGTTCTTGTCAGTTTCCTAAGCAGAGTTGAACTAGATATGCCCCGTGTGTGTAGGAAGCACAGTTCTTTTGTTCTGAGCAAGCTCAATGTTCTGGCCCTATAGGAAACACACGAGAGTAGAAGAGTGCTGTTTTCTCAAAAGCAGAGTGTGTTTCTTGCAAGGCGAGCTAGCGTTTGTTTCCCAGTCCTAAACGGAGTTGAATCCCATGCAGTTTCTGGTCCTACGAGCAAGAGTTGTTTTCTGCTAAGAAGAGTCACTATTGCGCTCCCATTGCCATACACAGTGCAAATAGCACTCGCGTCTGTTCCCAGCAAGTAGAGTGTATTGGACTGAAGAGAAGCTACTGTTCTTGTCAGTTTCCTAAGCAGAGTTGAACTAGATATGCCCCGTGTGTGTAGGAAGCACAGTTCTTTTGTTCTGAGCAAGCTCACTGTTCTGGCCCTATAGGAAACACAGGAGAGTAGAAGAGTGCTGTTTTCTCAAAAGCAGAGTGTGTTTCTTGCAAGGCGAGCTAGCGTTTGTTTCCCAGTCCTAAACGGAGTTGAATCCCATGCAGTTTCTGCTCCTACGAGCAAGAGTTGTTTTCTGCTAAGAAGAGTCACTATTGCGCTCCCATTGCCATACACAGTGCAAATAGCACTCGCGTCTGTTCCCAGCAAGTACAGTGTATTGGACTGAAGAGAAGCTACTGTTCTTGTCAGTTTCCTAAGCAGAGTTGAACTAGATATGCCCCGTGTGTGTAGGAAGCACAGTTCTTTTGTTCTGAGCAAGCTCAATGTTCTGGCCCTATAGGAAACACAGGAGAGTAGAAGAGTGCTGTTTTCTCAAAAGCAGAGTGTGTTTCTTGCAAGGCGAGCTAGCGTTTGTTTCCCAGTCCTAAACGGAGTTGAATCCCATGCAGTTTCTGGTCCTACGAGCAAGAGTTGTTTTCTGCCAAGAAGAGTCACTATTGCGCTCCCATTGCCATACACAGTGCAAATAGCACTCCCGTCTGTTCCCAGCAAGTACAGTGTATTGGACTGAAGAGAAGCTACTGTTCTTGTCAGTTTCCTAAGCAGAGTTGAACTAGATATGCCCCGTGTGTGTAGGAAGCACAGTTCTTTTGTTCTGAGCAAGCTCACTGTTCTGGCCCTATAGGAAACACAGGAGAGTAGAAGAGTGCTGTTTTCTCAAAAGCAGAGTGTGTTTCTTGCAAGGCGAGCTAGCGTTTGTTTCCCAGTCCTAAACGGAGTTGAATCCCATGCAGTTTCTGGTCCTACGAGCAAGAGTTGTTTTCTGCTAAGAAGAGTCACTATTGCGCTCCCATTGCCATACACAGTGCAAATAGCACTCGCGTCTGTTCCCAGCAAGTACAGTGTATTGGACTGAAGAGAAGCTACTGTTCTTGTCAGTTTCCTAAGCAGAGTTGAACTAGATATGCCCCGTGTGTGTAGGAAGCACAGTTCTTTTGTTCTGAGCAAGCTCAATGTTCTGGCCCTATAGGAAACACAGGAGAGTAGAAGAGTGCTGTTTTCTCAAAAGCAGAGTGTGTTTCTTGCAAGGCGAGCTAGCGTTTGTTTCCCAGTCCTAAACGGAGTTGAATCCCATGCAGTTTCTGGTCCTACGAGCAAGAGTTGTTTTCTGCTAAGAAGAGTCACTATTGTGCTCCCATTGCCATACACAGTGCAAATAGCACTCCCGTCTGTTCCCAGCAAGTACAGTGTATTGGACTGAAGAGAAGCTACTGTTCTTGTCAGTTTCCTAAGCAGAGTTGAACTAGATATGCCCCGTGTGTGTAGGAAGCACAGTTCTTTTGTTCTGAGCAAGCTCAATGTTCTGGCCCTATAGGAAACACACGAGAGTAGAAGAGTGCTGTTTTCTCAAAAGCAGAGTGTGTTTCTTGCAAGGCGAGCTAGCGTTTGTTTCCCAGTCCTAAAGGGACTTGAATCCCATGCAGTTTCTGCTCCTACTAGCAACTGTTGTTTTCTGCTAAGAAGAGTCACTATTGCGCTCCCATTGCCATACACAGTGCAAATAGCACTCGCGTCTGTTCCCAGCAAGTAGAGTGTATTGGACTGAAGAGAAGCTACTGTTCTTGTCAGTTTCCTAAGCAGAGTTGAACTAGATATGCCCCGTGTGTGTAGGAAGCACAGTTCTTTTGTTCTGAGCAAGCTCAATGTTCTGGCCCTATAGGAAACCCAGGAGAGTAGAAGAGTGCTGTTTTCTCAAAAGCAGAGTGTGTTTCTTGCAAGGCGAGCTAGCGTTTGTTTCCCAGTCCTAAACGGAGTTGAATCCCATGCAGTTTCTGGTACTACGAGCCAGAGTTGTTTTCTGCTAAGAAGAGTCACTATGGCGCTCCCATTGCCATACACAGTGCAAATAGCACTCGCGTGTGTTCCCAGCAAGTACAGTGTATTGGACTGAAGAGAAGCTACTGTTCTTGTCAGTTTCCTAAGCAGAGTTGAACTAGATATGCCCCGTGTGTGTAGGAAGCACAGTTCTTTTGTTCTGAGCAAGCTCAATGTTCTGGCCCTATAGGAAACACAGGAGAGTAGAAGAGTGCTGTTTTCTCAAAAGCAGAGTGTGTTTCTTGCAAGGCGAGCTAGCGTTTGTTTCCCAGTCCTAAACGGAGTTGAATCCCATGCAGTTTCTGGTCCTACGAGCAAGAGTTGTTTTCTGCCAAGAAGAGTCACTATTGCGCTCCCATTGCCATACACAGTGCAAATAGCACTCGCGTCTTTTCCCAGCAAGTACAGTGTATTGGACTGAAGAGAAGCTACTGTTCTTGTCAGTTTCCTAAGCAGAGTTGAACTAGATATGCCCCGTGTGTGTAGGAAGCACAGTTCTTTTGTTCTGAGCAAGCTCAATGTTCTGGCCCTATAGGAAACACAGGAGAGTAGAAGAGTGCTGTTTTCTCAAAAGCAGAGTGTGTTTCTTGCAAGGCGAGCTAGCGTTTGTTTCCCAGTCCTAAACGGAGTTGAATCCCATGCAGTTTCTGGTCCTACGAGCAAGAGTTGTTTTCTGCTAAGAAGAGTCACTATTGCGCTCCCATTGCCATACACAGTGCAAATAGCACTCGCGTCTGTTCCCAGCAAGTACAGTGTATTGGACTGAAGAGAAGCTACTGTTCTTGTCAGTTTCCTAAGCAGAGTTGAACTAGATATGCCCCGTGTGTGTAGGAAGCACAGTTCTTTTGTTCTGAGCAAGCTCAATGTTCTGGCCCTATAGGAAACACAGGAGAGTAGAAGAGTGCTGTTTTCTCAAAAGCAGAGTGTGTTTCTTGCAAGGCGAGCTAGCGTTTGTTTCTCCCAGTCCTAAACGGAGTTGAATCCCATTGCAGTTTCTGGTCCTACGAGCCAGAGTTGTTTTCTGCTAAGAAGAGTCACTATTGCGCTCCCATTGCCATACACAGTGCAAATAGCACTCGCGTCTGTTTCCCAGCAAGTAGAGTGTATTGGACTGAAGAGAAGCTACTGTTCTTGTCAGTTTTCCTAAGCAGAGTTGAACTAGATATGCCCCGTGTGTGTAGGAAGCACAGTTCTTTTGTTCTGAGCAAGCTCACTGTTCTGGCCCTATAGGAAACACAGGAGAGTAGAAGAGTGCTGTTTTCTCAAAAGCAGAGTGTGTTTCTTGCAAGGCGAGCTAGCGTTTGTTTCCCAGTCCTAAACGGAGTTGAACCCCATGCAGTTTCTGGTCCTACGAGCAAGAGTTGTTTTCTGCTAAGAAGTGTCACTATTGCGCTCCCATTGCCATACACAGTGCAAATAGCACTCGCGTCTGTTCCCAGCAAGTACAGTGTATTGGACTGAAGAGAAGCTACTGTTCTTGTCAGTTTCCTAAGCAGAGTTGAACTAGATATGCCCCGTGTGTGTAGGAAGCACAGTTCTTTTGTTCTGAGCAAGCTCACTGTTCTGGCCCTATAGGAAACACAGGAGAGTAGAAGAGTGCTGTTTTCTCAAAAGCAGAGTGTGTTTCTTGCAAGGCGAGCTAGCGTTTGTTTCCCAGTCCTAAACGGAGTTGAATCCCATGCAGTTTCTGGTCCTACGAGCAAGAGTTGTTTTCTGCTAAGAAGAGTCACTATTGCGCTCCCCATTGCCATACACAGTGCAACAAAGCACTCACGTCTGTTCCCAGCAAGTACAGTGTATTGGACTGAAGAGAAGCTACTGTTCTTGTCAGTTTCCTAAGCAGAGTTGAACTAGATATGCCCCGTGTGTGTAGGAAGCACAGTTCTTTTGTTCTGAGCAAGCTCACTGTTCTGGCCCTATAGGAAACACAGGAGAGTAGAAGAGTGCTGTTTTCTCAAAAGCAGAGTGTGTTTCTTGCAAGGCGAGCTAGCGTTTGTTTTCCCAGTCCTAAACGGAGTTGAATCCCATGCAGTTTCTGCTCCTACGAGCAAGAGTTGTTTTCTGCTAAGAAGAGTCACTATTGCGCTCCCATTGCCATACACAGTGCAAATAGCACTCGCGTCTGTTCCCAGCAAGTACAGTGTATTGGACTGAAGAGAAGCTACTGTTCTTGTCAGTTTCCTAAGCAGAGTTGAACTAGATATGCCCCTGTGTGTGTAGCAAGCACAGTTCTTTTGTTCTGAGCAAGCTCAATGTTCTGGCCCTATAGGAAACACAGGAGAGTAGAAGAGTGCTGTTTTCTCAAAGCAGAGTGTGTTTCTTGCAAGGCGAGCTAGCGTTTGTTTCCCAGTCCTAAACGAGTTGAATCCCATGCAGTTTCTGGTCCTACGAGCAAGAGTTGTTTTCTGCCAAGAAGAGTCACTATTGCGCTCACCATTGCCATACACAGTGCAAATAGCACTCGCGTCTGTTCCCAGCAAGTACAGTGTATTGGACTGAAGAGAAGCTACTGTTCTTGTCAGTTTCCTAAGCAGAGTTGAACTAGATATGCCCCGTGTGTGTAGGAAGCACAGTTCTTTTCTTCTGAGCAAGCTCAATGATCTGGCCCTATAGGAAACACAGGAGAGTAGAAGAGTGCTGTTTTCTCAAAGCAGAGTGTGTTTCTTGCAAGGCGAGCTAGCGTTTGTTTCCCAGTCCTAAACGGAGTTGAATCCCATGCAGTTTCTGGTCCTACGAGCAAGAGTTGTTTTCTGCTAAGAAGAGTCACTATTGTGCTCCCATTGCCATACACAGTGCAAATAGCACTCCCGTCTGTTCCCAGCAAGTACAGTGTATGGACTGAAGAGAAGCTACTGTTCTTGTCAGTTTCCTAAGCAGAGTTGAACTAGATATGCCCCGTGTGTGTAGGAAGCACAGTTCTTTTCTTCTGAGCAAGCTCAATGTTCTGGCCCTATAGGAAACACAGGAGAGTAGAAGAGTGCTGTTTTCTCAAAGCAGAGTGTGTTTCTTGCAAGGCGAGCTAGCGTTTGTTTCCCCAGTCCTAAACGGAGTTGAATCCCATGCAGTTTCTGGTCCTACGAGCAAGAGTTGTTTTCTGCTAAGAAGAGTCACTATTGTGCTCCCATTGCCATACACAGTGCAAATAGCACTCTCGTCTGTTCCAGCAAGTACAGTGTATTGGACTGAAGAGAAGCTACTGTTCTTGTCAGTTTCCTAAGCAGAGTTGAACTAGATATGCCCCGTGTGTGTAGGAAGCACAGTTCTTTTCTTCTGAGCAAGCTCAATGTTCTGGCCCTATAGGAAACACAGGAGAGTAGAAGAGTGCTGTTTTCTCAAAAGCAGAGTGTGTTTCTTGCAAGGCGAGCTAGCGTTTGTTTCCCAGTCCTAAAACGGAGTTGAATCCCATGCAGTTTCTGGTCCTACGAGCCAGAGTTGTTTTCTGCTAAGAAGAGTCACTATTGTGCTCCCATTGCCATACACAGTGCAAATAGCACTCTCGGTCTGTTCCCAGCAAGTACAGTGTATTGGACTGAAGAGAAGCTACTGTTCTTGTCAGTTTCCTAAGCAGAGTTGAACTAGATATGCCCCGTGTGTGTAGGAAGCACAGTTCTTTTGTTCTGAGCAAGCTCACTGTTCTGGCCCTATAGGAAACACAGGAGAGTAGAAGAGTGCTGTTTTCTCAAAAGCAGAGTGTGTTTCTTGCAAGGCGAGCTAGCGTTTGTTTCCCAGTCCTAAACGGAGTTGAATCCCATGCAGTTTCTGCTCCTACGAGCAAGAGTTGTTTTCTACTAAGAAGAGTCACTATTGCGCTCCCATTGCCATACACAGTGCAAATAGCACTCGCGTCTGTTCCCAGCAAGTACAGTGTATTGGACTGAAGAGAAGCTACTGTTCTTGTCAGTTTCCTAAGCAGAGTTGAACTAGATATGCCCCGTGTGTGTAGGAAGCACAGTTCTTTTGTTCTGAGCAAGCTCAATGTTCTGGCCCTATAGGAAACACACGAGAGTAGAAGAGTGCTGTTTTCTCAAAAGCAGAGTGTGTTTCTTGCAAGGCGAGCTAGCGTTTGTTTTCCCAGTCCTAAACGGAGTTGAATCCCATGCAGTTTCTGGTCCTACGAGCAAGAGTTGTTTTCTGCAAGAAGAGTCACTATTGCGCTCCCATTGCCATACACAGTGCAAATAGCACTCCCGTCTGTTCCCAGCAAGTACAGTGTATTGGACTGAAGAGAAGCTACTGTTCTTGTCAGTTTCCTAAGCAGAGTTGAACTAGATATGCCCCGTGTGTGTAGGAAGCACAGTTCTTTTGTTCTGAGCAAGCTCACTGTTCTGGCCCTATAGGAAACACAGGAGAGTAGAAGAGTGCTGTTTTCTCAAAAGCAGAGTGTGTTTCTTGCAAGGCGAGCTAGCGTTTTGTTTCCCAGTCCTAAACGGAGTTGAATCCCATGCAGTTTCCTGCTCCTACGAGCAAGAGTTGTTTTCTGCCTAAGAAGAGTCACTATTGCGCTCCCATTGCCCATACACAGTGCAAATAGCACCTCGCGTCTGTTCCCAGCAAGTACAGTGTATTGGACTGAAGAGAAGCTACTGTTCTTGTCAGTTTCCTAAGCAGAGTTGAACTAGATATGCCCCGTGTGTGTAGGAAGCACAGTTCTTTTGTTCTGAGCAAGCTCAATGTTCTGGCCTATAGGAAACACAGGAGAGTAGAAGAGTGCTGTTTTCTCAAAAGCAGAGTGTGTTTCTTGCAAGGCGAGCTAGCGTTTGTTCCCAGTCCTAAACGGAGTTGAATCCATGCAGTTTCTGGTCCTACGAGCAAGAGTTGTTTCTGCCAAGAAGAGTCACTATTGCGCTCCCATTGCCATACACAGTGCAAATAGCACTCCCGTCTGTTCCCAGCAAGTACAGTGTATTGGACTGAAGAGAAGCTACTGTTCTTGTCAGTTTCCTAAGCAGAGTTGAACTAGATATGCCCCGTGTGTGTAGGAAGCACAGTTCTTTTGTTCTGAGCAAGCTCACTGTTCTGGCCCTATAGGAAACAACAGGAGAGTAGAAGAGTGCTGTTTTCTCAAAAGCAGAGTGTGTTCTTGCAAGGCGAGCTAGCGTTTGTTTCCCAGTCCTAAACGGAGTTGAATCCCATGCAGTTTCTGGTCCTACGAGCAAGAGTTGTTTTCTGCTAAGAAGAGTCCACTATTGCGCTCTCCATTGCCATACACAGTGCAAATAGCACTCGCGTCTGTTTCCCAGCAAGTACAGTGTATTGGACTGAAGAGAAGCTACTGTTCCTTGTCAGTTTCCTAAGCAGAGTTGAACTAGATATGCCCCGTGTGTGTAGGAAGCACAGTTCTTTTGTTCTGAGCAAGCTCAATGTTCTGGCCCTATAGGAAACACAGGAGAGTAGAAGAGTGCTGTTTTCTCAAAAGCAGAGTGTGTTTCTTGCAAGGCGAGCTAGCGTTTGTTTCCCAGTCCTAAACGGAGTTGAATCCCATGCCAGTTTCTGTTCCTACGAGCAAGAGTTGTTTTCTGCTAAGAAGAGTCACTATTGTGCTCCCATTGCCATACACAGTGCAAATAGCACTCCCGTCTGTTCCCAGCAAGTACAGTGTATTGGACTGAAGAGAAGCTACTGTTCTTTTCAGTTCCTAAGCAGAGTTGAACTAGATATGCCCCGTGTGTGTAGGAAGCACAGTTCTTTTGTTCTGAGCAAGCTCAATGTTCTGGCCCTATAGGAAACACACGAGAGTAGAAGAGTGCTGTTTTCTCAAAAGCAGAGTGTGTTCTTGCAAGGCGAGCTAGCGTTTGTTTCCCAGTCCTAAAGGACTTGAATCCCATGCAGTTTCTGCTCCTACTAGCAACTGTTGTTTTCTGCTAAGAAGAGTCACTATTGCGCTCCCATTGCCATACACAGTGCAAATAGCACTCGCGTCTGTTCCCAGCAAGTAGAGTGTATTGGACTGAAGAGAAGCTACTGTTCTTGTCAGTTCCTAAGCAGAGTTGAACTAGATATGCCCCGTGTGTGTAGGAAGCACAGTTCTTTTGTTCTGAGCAAGCTCAATGTTCTGGCCCTATAGGAAACCCAGGAGAGTAGAAGAGTGCTGTTTTCTCAAAAGCAGAGTGTGTTTCTTGCAAGGCGAGCTAGCGTTTGTTTCCCAGTCCTAAACGGAGTTGAATCCCATGCAGTTTCTGGTACTACGAGCCAGAGTTGTTTTCTGCCTAAGAAGAGGTCACTATGGTGCTCCCATTGCCATACACAGTGCAAATAGCACTCGCGTGTGTTCCCAGCAAGTACAGTGTATTGGACTGAAGAGAAGCTACTGTTCTTGTCAGTTTCCTAAGCAGAGTTGAACTAGATATGCCCCGTGTGTGTAGGAAGCACAGTTCTTTTGTTCTGAGCAAGCTCAATGTTCTGGGCCCTATAGGAAACACAGGAGAGTAGAAGAGTGCTGTTTTCTCAAAAGCAGAGTGTGTTTCTTGCAAGGCGAGCTAGCGTTTGTTTCCCAGTCCTAAACGGAGTTGAATCCCATGCAGTTTTCTGGTCCTACGAGCAAGAGTTGTTTTCTGCCAAGAAGAGTCACTATTGCGCTCCCATTGCCATACACAGTGCAAATAGCACTCGCGTCTTTTCCCAGCAAGTACAGTGTATTGGACTGAAGAGAAGCTACTGTTCTTGTCAGTTTCCTAAGCAGAGTTGAACTAGATATGCCCCGTGTGTGTAGGAAGCACAGTTCTTTTGTCTGAGCAAGCTCAATGTTCTGGCCCTATAGGAAACAACAGGAGAGTAGAAGAGTGCTGTTTTTCTCAAAAGCAGAGTGTGTTTCTTGCAAGGCGAGCTAGCGTTTGTTTCCCAGTCCTAAACGGAGTTGAATCCCATGCAGTTCTGGTCCTACGAGCAAGAGTTGTTTTTCTGCTAAGAAGAGTCACTATTGCGCTCCCCATTGCCATACACAGTGCAAATAGCACTCGCGTCTGTTCCCAGCAAGTACAGTGTATTGACTGAAGAGAAGCTACTGTTCTTGTCAGTTTCCTAAGCAGAGTTGAACTAGATATGCCCCGTGTGTGTAGGAAGCACAGTTCTTTTGTTCTGAGCAAGCTCAATGTTCTGGCCCTATAGGAAACACAGGAGAGTAGAAGCGTGCTGTTTTCTCAAAAGCAGAGTGTGTTTCTTGCAAGGCGAGCTAGCGTTTGGTTTCCCAGTCCTAAACGGAGTTGAATCCATGCCGTTTCTGGTCCTACGAGCCAGAGTTGTTTTCTGCTAAGAAGAGTCACTATTGCGCTCCCATTGCCATACACAGTGCAAATAGCACTCGCGTCTGTTCCCAGCAAGTAGAGTGTATTGGACTGAAGAGAAGCTACTGTTCTTGTCAGTTTCCTAAGCAGAGTTGAACTAGATATGCCCCGTGTGTGTAGGAAGCACAGTTCTTTTGTTCTGAGCAAGCTCACTGTTCTGGCCCTATAGGAAACACAGGAGAGTAGAAGAGTGCTGTTTTCTCAAAAGCAGAGTGTGTTTTCTTGCAAGGCGAGCTAGCGTTTGTTTCCCAGTCCTAAACGGAGTTGAATCCCATGCAGTTTCTGGTCCTACGAGCAAGAGTTGTTTTCTGCTAAGAAGTGTCACTATTGCGCTCCCATTGCCATACACAGTGCAAATAGCACTCGCGTCTGTTCCCAGCAAGTACAGTGTATTGGACTGAAGAGAAGCTACTGTTCTTGTCAGTTTCCTAAGCAGAGTTGAACTAGATATGCCCCGTGTGTGTAGGAAGCACAGTTCTTTTGTTCTGAGCAAGCTCACTGTTCTGGCCCTATAGGAAACACAGGAGAGTAGAAGAGTGCTGTTTTCTCAAAAGCAGAGTGTGTTTCTGCAAGGCGAGCTAGCGTTTGTTTTCCCAGTCCTAAACGGAGTTGAATCCCATGCAGTTTCTGGTCCTACGAGCAAGAGTTGTTTTCTGCTAAGAAGAGTCACTATTGCGCTCCCATTGCCATACACAGTGCAAAAAGCACTCACGTCTGTTCCAGCAAGTACAGTGTATTGGACTGAAGAGAAGCTACTGTTCTTGTCAGTTTCCTAAGCAGAGTTGAACTAGATATGCCCCGTGTGTGTAGAAGCACAGTTCTTTTGTTCTGAGCAAGCTCACTGTTCTGGCCCTATAGGAAACACAGGAGAGTAGAAGAGTGCTGTTTTCTCAAAAGCAGAGTGTGTTTTCTTGCAAGGCGAGCTAGCGTTTGTTTCCAGTCCTAAACGGAGTTGAATCCCATGCAGTTTTCTGCT